>NC_141395.1:70106889-70171674 GCF_034619465.1 Leptosomus discolor
TCCCCCCTCCACCTACCTCCATTCCTGTCCCCCTTCGCTCCCGTCTGCAACAAAAACCACGGGGGGGGGGGGGGGGAAGCGTCAGCCCTCCTCAAATCCCCCCAGTTTTTTTTTTTTGGGGGGGGGGTGGGGGTGGGTTTCCCCACAGATTTCGGGAGGAGGATTTTGGGGGGGGGGGGGGGGAGGTACCTCGCAATCGTGATTGAGGCGATAGACGTAGAGCTGGGAGGTGCCGGCGACCACCAGGTTGCGCTCGGCGGTGGAGAAGAAGTGGCAGAACATGGCGAACTCCAGCCCCGTGGGGGGGTGGGCTTGCTTGTAGACCGCGTACATCGTGCGGCGACCCCCTCCCCCCAAAAAATTTGGGGTGCAGGGCCCGCAAAAATCCCCCCCCTACGGCGCAAAAAAAAAAACCCCAAAACCCATGGGGCAAACCCAGGGCTCACTTGGGGGGCCGGGACCCCCCCTTCGGGGGGGGTCCCGGCCCCCCAAGTGACCCCTGGGTTTGCAGAGGTTCTTCCCCCCCCCCCCCAAAACCCTCGACCCCCCCCGAACCCCCCCCTCCCGCCATCTCCCCCATAGGCCCCTCAGCACCAACCCCCCCCCCCGCCATCAGCCGCTCAGCGCCCCCTCCCCCCCACCCGCACCCCCCCCATCCTCCCCACCCCCTCAGCCTCCCCTGGACCCCCTCAGAACCCCCCTGGACCCCCCCCAAAACCCCCCAAAATCTCGGCCCCCCCCCCCCCCCTCCATGCTTACCGCCGCGCTACACACGCGGTGCCGGAAGTCGGGCGGTGACCAGCGAGAGAGGCCGGAAGTGCGCGCGAGAGCGGCGGCGCGGGGGCGCTCTAGGCCGCGACCAGCGAGAGGGAGGTCCTCCAGTGGAGACTCGGCGCTACTATAGGAGCCCCGTCGCCTATAGCGCCCTGCCCCACAGCCCAGGGGGATGGGGGACATGAGGGCCCGACCCACAGCCCGAGGGGGGGCTGCAGCCTATAGGGCCCCACCTCCCCACGGGGCTCCTATAGCCCTATAGGCCTCACCACCCCATAGGGGCTTCTGCACCCCACAGAGCTCCTATAGCCCTATAGAACTCCTATAGCCCTATAGGCCTCACCACCCCATGGGGCTCCTATACCCCTACAGAGCTCCTATAGCCCCCACCCCGGGGCTCCCATAGGGCTCCTATAGCCCCATAGACCCCACCACCCCAAAGGGCCCCTATACTCCTAGAGAGCCCCCATAGAGCCCCTATAGCCCCCCCGCCCCGGGGCTCCTATAGCCAAAGAGCCGGCGGCAGCCCCCGGCCGTGGCCATTCCCGGGGCACCGCGCGGTCGGGGCAGAGGACCCCGCGCCCCCCGGCCTGACGAGTCCCCCCCCAGTTGTCTGTCCCAGTTATCCCAGTGGTCCCAGTTGTCCCCGGGCACAAACGACGCCGGACCAGAGGATTTTTTTCCTTCAGACGCCTTTTACCCGACGTGGTGCCGCCGGCACCGCTCGCGGCCCGGCACGACGCCGAGGGGGCGGCCGCGGCGACCCGGGGGGGACCCAGGGGGCGGAACCCGGGGGGCTGTGAACCGACACGTGGGGACCCTCGGGTGACGGGACCCCCGGGTGTGGGGACCCTCCTGGCACGGGGACCCCTCGGTCCTCGCCGGGATCCGTCTCGGTCGCTTCTCAAGGGCGGCGTGGCCCCGTGGGAGCTTCGGCACCGGCGGGGACGCAGGGACACTGGGGGTGACACCGGGACACTGGGGGGTGACACAGACCCACTGGCGGTGACACCGGGCCATTGATGGTGACACCGGACCACTGACTGTGGCACACGGCCACTGGTGGTGACACCGGACACTGGGGTGACACACGGGCACTGGTGGTGACACGGGGCCACTGACGGCGCCACAGGCAGAGCCCCCCGGCCCGGGAAGGACCCTCGCTCCGAAGCCGGGCTCGGCCGGCGGCGGTTGGGATTCGGGGCCGTTTCGGGGGGCACCAGGGCGATGCCGGTGCGTCGTGGTGCTGGTGCTGGCGCAGTCTGGGGTGACACCACGCGTCGAGGTGCAATGCCAGGCAGTGCCAGGGTGGCACCAGGGTGATGCTGGTGTGTCGCAGCGCAGCACCAGGCGGTACCCGGGCAGCGCCAGGGGCGATGCCGGTGCGTTGCGGTGCCGGTGCCGGGCAGTGCCAGACAGCGCCAGGGCGATGCCGGTGTGTTGCGGTGCCGGTGCTGGCGCAGTCTGAGGTGATGGCGCGTGTTGTGGCGCAGCGCCGGGCAGCGCCAGGGTGGCACCAGGGCGATGCCGGTGTGTCACGGTGCGGCACCAGGGCCGCACCGGGCAGTGCCAGGGAGCTGCCGGGGTGTCGCGGCGCGGTGCTGGCGCAGTCTGCGGTGCTGGCGCGTGGCGGTGGCGGCACCGGGCGGTGCCGGGTGCCGGGGGGCTCAGTGGGGGTGGGCGGCCTCGCCCCAGGCCAGCAGCAGCAGGCAGCCCCCAGCCCGCCAGCAGCCCCCCGCTCTGCGCCGCCAGCAGCGCCCACGGCCGCGCGTCCCGCGCCGACAGCAGCGCCGGCACCTGGGGGGGGGGACGGGACGGGGGGTCACGGCGGGGCTGCCGCCGGCACCGCACACGTGGCACGGCACGGCACACACGCGGCACATGCACACACACGGTGCAGGCACGTGGCACATGGGGCACACACGGTGTGGCGCACACACACACGGTGTGGCGCACACACACACGTGGCCCTGCACACACGTGTGGCACATGCACACCCCTGCCACGGCACACGTGGCACATGTACACGGCACACGCACACGCGTGGCACACACGTGTGGCACACGCACACTCATGCCACGGCACACATGTGGCACACGTACATGGCACACACAGAGCACACACGCGTGACACAGCGCACACGTGCCATGGCACACGGCACACCTGTGGCACATGCACGTGGCACACGCACGTGGCACACACGGCCCATGCACACGCGGGGCACACACAGGTGGCACAGATCACACACACACACACGGTGCAGCACACGCAGCACACCCAGCGTGGCACACGCGCACACGGCACAGAGCCTGCGTGGCACGCACGCGTGGCACACACACGCAGCACACGTGGCGCACACCCCCCCCGGCACACACACACGTGCCGCACACGGCCCACGGTGCAGGACATGGCACACGTGGCACACACACGTGGCGCACACGCGGAACACGCCCGCGGCACACGGGTGGCACAGGCGGCACAGCCGGCGCGCTGACGGCACACACGGGCACACCCCCCCGGCACACCCGGGGCACACACTCAGCACACCCGTGGCGCACCCGCGGCACACCTGGCACACGCATGGCACACACACACAGCACACCACCCCCCGTGGCACACTCAGCACACCCGGTACACACCCACGACACACCCGTGACATGCCTGTGACACACCCACGACATTCCCATGACACGCCAACAACACGCCCATGACACACCCGGGAAACACCCGTTACACACGTTACACACCCATGACACACCCGTGACACACCCGTGACACGCCCACGACACACCCACAACACGCCCACGACATTCCCATGACACGCCCACGACACACCCGTGACACACCTGGAAAACACCCGTGACACGCCCACGACACACCCAAGACACACTCATGACACACCCGTGACGTGCCCACGACACGCCCACGACACACCCGCACCCCGCCCTCCCACCCTGCCCCCACCCTCCTGCCCGCACCCTCACGCCTCTCCCTGCGCCCCGCCCCGCCCCCACCCCCATGCCCCACCCTCACACCCTGCCCCCCCTCCTGCCCCGCCCCCCGCCCCCCCGCCCTCAGGCTCCACCCCCTGCCCCACCCCCATCCCCATGCCCCACCCTCACACCCCGCCCCCCACCCTCCCATCCTGCTCCCGGCTCCGCCCCCCTCCCGCCCCGCCCCCTCGGGCCCCGCCCCCTCAGGCCCCGCCCCCTCAGGCCCCGCCCCCTCAGGCCCCGCCCCTCACCATGTGGGGCCAGCGCCAGGTGCAGCAGCAGCCCCGCGGCCAGCGCGGCGGTGACGGGCCCGGCGCCCCCCAGCCCCCCCAGCGCCAGCCCCACGTAGAGCCCCGGCAGCGCCGGCAGCGCCGCCCCCAGCCCCAGCGCCAGCGCCCGCCGCCCCGGCAGCCCGGCCTGCGCCAGCAGCCCCAGCGTCCCTGCGGGGGGACCCCCGTCAGCCCCGCCGTGGGGGACCCCCCCGTCCCGGGGACCCCCACCAGGGATCCCACTCGGGACCTCCACCTGAGACCCCCCCCCCGGGACCCCCCCCCCAGGAACAACCCCTGGACCCCACCCGGGACCCCCACCCAGGACCCCCATCAGGGACACCTCTCAGGACACCCCCCCCCGCCAGGACCCACCCGGAACCCCCACCAGGGATCCCACTCCAGACCCCCACCCCGCAGCCCCCAGGCACCCCCCACCCGGGCACCCTCAGACCCCCCCCCAGCACCCAGCACCCCCACCCTCTCTCCTAGTCCCCCCCTGCACCCCCAAGCCCTTCTACCCCCCTCACACCCCACTGCCCCCCACCCAGCACCCCAACACCTCCTCCCGACACCCCCCCCGCACCCCTCACCCCTCTCCCTGCCCCCTAGCTCCCTCCCCACTCCCCCACGGACCCCAAATCCCCCCTTCCCTACACCCCAACCTCCTCCCCATCCCCCCCCCCCCCATCCCCCCAACACCCCCTCCCACCCCCCGCGCACCCCTCACTCCCTCTCCCTGCCCCCCAGCCCCCCTCACCCCCCACCCCACGCCCCCCCATCCCCTCTCTCAGCCCCCCCCTCCCCGCTCCCATGGCCCCGCCCCCTCCTGACCCCGCCCCGGCCCCGCCCCGCCCCGTGGCCCCGCCCCTCACCCAGCGCGCGCGGCAGCTCGTGACAGACGAGCCCGACGGCGGCGGCGGCGCCGCTGCGCCACGATCGCGCAAAGGCCGCGCCCAGCGCCAGCCCGTCCGCCAGGCTGTGAGCGGCCCCGGCCAGCGCCGCCGCGGCCCCCAGCCCTGGGGGGGACACGGGGCACCCCCTGTCACCCGCTGTCACCCACCGCCACCCCCTGGCACCCCCCGCCACCCCCTGGCACCCACCGCCACCTCCGGGCATCCCCCGCCCCCCCCCCCCCCCAAGGCCAGGCTGTGAGCGGCCCCCACCAGCGCCGCCGCCCACACCAGGCCTGGGGGGGGGACACGGGGCACCCCCTGTCACCCCCCGCCACCCCCTGGCACCTCCTGTCACCCGCTGGCACCCCCTACCCCCCCCCCCCCCCAAGGCCAGGCTGTGAGCGACCCCCACCAGCGCCCGCCGCCCACACCCAGATCTAGGGGGGACATGGGGCACCCCTGTCACCCCCGTCACTCACCACCACCCCCTGGCACCCCCTGTCACTCACCACCACCCCCTGGCACCCCCTGGCACCCCTGACACCCACCGCCCCCCCCAAGGCCAGGCTGGGAGCGGCCCCCACCAGCGCCGCCGCCCACACCCAGACCTAGGGGGACATGGGGCACCCCTGTCACCCCCCGTCACTCACCACCACCCCCTGTCACTCACCACCACCCCCTGGCACCCCCTGGCACCTGCTGGCATCCCCTGGCACCCACCGCCCCCCCCAAGGCCAGGCTGGGAGCGGTCCCCGCCAGCGCCACCGCCGCCCCCAGCCCTGAGGGGGGGACACGGGGCACCCCCTGTCACCCCCTGCCGCCCCCTGTCACCCCCTGCCGCCCCCTGTCACCCACCCCCTGTCACCCCCTGCCGCCCCCTGTCACCCCCTGCCGCCCCCTGTCACCCACCCCCTGTCACCCCCCCGCCCCCCCCCCGGGGTGCGGTAGGGGGGTGGCGCTGGCCGGGGCCAGCGCCACCCCCCTACCGCACCCCCGGGGGGGGGCGGGGGGGATGATATGGGGCACCCCCGTCGCCCCCCGTCACCCGCCGCCACCCTCAGGGCCCCCCGAGCCGCCCCGCCCCCCCCCAGCAGCAGCCCCGCGGGGCGGCCTCGCGCACCGGCCCAGTGGCCTAATGGACAAGGCATCAGCCTCCGGAGCTGGGGATTGTGGGTTCGAGTCCCACCTGGGTCGGGCCCGCAGGGGGGTCCCCTTTTGGCGGGGGGGGGGGGGGGCAGGCTGGGGGGCAGGGGGGGCTGGGGGTCGTACCGGGGTCCGGCAGCTGCGGCGCGCTCGGGGGGGGAGGGGCGGCGTCCTCCACCTTTACCTGGGGGGGGGGGGGTGTGGGGGTGTGAGGAAGAGGATGATGAGGTGGGGCTGCTGCCCCCCATAGATGCGGTGGCCCCACCCCCCGCTCCTGGCACCCTGCCCCACATCATCCCCCACCCCACATCTCCCCCCACCCCACATCTCCCCATCTCCCCACGTCCCCACACCCCCAGCCCCACATTCCCCCCCCCACATCTCCTCCCACCCCCCATCTCCCCCCGTCCCACGTCCCCCCACCCCCCATCTCCCCTTACCCACATCTTCCCCCGCCCCACATCCCCCCCCACCTCCCCCCCCCCCTCCCGCCGCCCCCCGCCCCCCCCCCGTACCAGTTCAGTGCTGGGGGGCCCGGGCTGCTGCCCCCCATCCAGCCCCACGGCGTGGCCGCAGCTCGGGCCCCCCTGCGCCCCACACTGCGTCAGCGCTGCCCCACGGCCCCCCCCAGTGCCCCCCAGTCTGCCCCCAAGCCCCCGGATCCCCCCTGCCCCCAACCCACCCCTCAACCCCCCCGGGCCCCATAACCCCTCCTCTGCCCCAGCCCCCCAATATCCCCTCGGCCACCCAGTAACCCCCGCCCCCCAACCCCTCAAACCACTGCCCCCCAAAACCAGCCCCCCCAATATCCCCCTGCCCAACCCACCCCCTCAATACGCCCTGCCCCCCAATAACCTCCAGCCCCCAATACCCCCGCCCCCAACGCAGCCCCCCAATACCCCAACCCCCTCCCCCCCAATGCCCCCCAATACCCCCCAGCCCCCATACCCCTGCTCCCAACCCAGCCTCCCAATATCCCCCCCAACACCCCCACCATGGCCCCCCAGCCCCCCAGCCCCCAATACCCTCCCAGCCCCCAAAACCCCCCATACCCCTGCCCCCCAACACACCTCCCTGCCCCCCAATCCCCCCCCGCCCCCGCACGCACCCGCCCCCCCCGCAGGGCGCCCAGCCCCCTCTCCAGCACGAAGGCCCCGTAGAGCCCCCCCAGCGCCCCCAGCAGCGCCCAGGGCGGGGGATGGGCAGAGGCCCCCCCCGGCTCCTCGCCGTGGCTGTGGGACCCCAAGGCCTGCGGGGGGGGGGGGGCAAGAGGGGGGGTGTCAGGGCACGGAGGGTGCAGGCACGCACACACGCCCCCCCCCCCCCCCCCCCGCACCCACAGGCAGGGGCTCCCTGAGACCCCCCGGGACCCCCTGTGTGTCCCCGTGTCCCTGTGTCGCCCTCAGTGTCCCCCCACGTCCCCACATCCCCCCCCCATCCCCCCCCACCCCCCCCATGTCCCCCCTTGTCCCCATGTTCCCCCACGTCCCCCCATGTCCCCACATCCCCCACGTCCCCCCATGTCCCCCCTCGTGTCCCTCCCCTCCCCCCCATGGGGCAGGAGGTGCAGCAGCGCGTCCCCGTGTCCCAATGTCCGCAAGTCCCCACATCCCCCCATGTCCCCCCGTGTCCCCCCCCCGTGTCCCCCAGCTAGGGCAGGAGGTGCAGCAGCACGTCCCCATGTCCCAGTGTCCCCATGTCCACATGTCCCAATGTCCCCCCATACCCCTCCTGTCCCCCCACCTGGGGCAGGAGGTGCAGCAGCGCGTCCCCATGTCCCCATGTCCCCCCATAACCCCCCTGTCCCCCCCGTCCCCCCACCTGGGGCAAGAGGCGCAGCAGCGCGTCCCATGTCCCAGTGTCCCCATGTCCCCCCATGTCCCCCCATGTCCCCTGTCCCCCCGTCCCCCCACCTGGGGCAGGAGGTGCAGCAGCGCGTCCCCGCTGAGCGCCCCGGCCGCCAGCCCCAGCACCCCGGGGCGCAGCCACCGCCGGGCCCGCGGGCCCAGGGGACACCGCAGCAGCGCCAGCGCCAGCGCCGGGCACAGCACCAGCGCCAGCCCCGCCGCCGAGGCCACCGCGTACCCTGGGGGGCACCGCGACCGTCACCCCCGGGGCCGGGACCCCCCGAGACGGGGCAGGACCGCAGGACCCCAAGACCCCCATCCCTGTCCCCAGCGGGGCCCGAGGCCACCCCAACCTGTGGCAAGACCCCAGGACCCCCATCCCTGTCCCCAGGGGGGCTCAATGCCACCCCGACCCACGGCAGGACCCCAGGACCCCCGTCCCCGTCCCCAGGGGGGCCCGAGGCCACCCCAAGCCACGGCAGGACCCCAGGACCCCCATCCCTGTCCCCAGGGGGGCACAATGCCCCCCCGAGCCGGGGCAGGACCCCCGTCCCCCCATCCCCCCGCTCACGCTGGGCGGTGCTCAGCTCGTCCGTGGGGCCGGTGGGGCTGGTGGTGCCGGTGCTGGTGGTGCCGGTGCTGGTGGTGCTGGTGGTGCCGGTGCTGGTGGTGCCGGTGCTGGTGGCCGTGGGGCCGGTGGCCGCGGTGGGGGGGCCGTGGTGGGGGGCAGTGGGGGTGGGGGGCTGGGGGTCAGGGTTAGGGGGGGTGCAGGTACGGCTGAGCTGAGCGTCCTGACACCCCCCCCCCCGCCCCCAGGGACCCCAGACCCCCCCCCCAGGGCACCCCTGACACCCCACCCCAACCCCTGTGGTCACCCTGACCCACCCCCCATGGGTACCCTGAGCCCCCCCCGAGCACCCTGACCCCCCCCTCCCCATGGGCACCCTGACCCACCCCAGGGCACCCCAGACCTCCCCATGGGCACCCTGACCCCCCCCACTCGGGACCCCAGACCCCCCCCAGAGCACCCTGAGCCCCCCAGAGCACTCTGACCCCCCTCAGGGCACCCCTGATCGCCACCCCCCGGCACCCAGACCCCCCCCCCCCCATGGGCACCCTGACACCCCCACCCCCCCCCCCCCCCCAGGACACCCCTGACACCCCACCCCAACCCCTGTGGTCACCCTGACCCCCCCCATGGGCACCCTGACCCCCCCACGGGCACTCAGCCCCCCCTCAGGGCACCCTAGGACCCCCCTCGGCCACCCTAGACCCCCCCCCCATGGGCACCCTGACACCCCCCGAGCACCCAGACCCCCCCCAGGAGCACCCTGCCCTCCCCTCCCCAGCCCCCCCAGTTCCCCCCCACTCACCGTCCCCCCGGGCTGGCTCCGGCCACGGGTGTGGGGCAGCATTTCGGGGGGTCCGTCCCCGTCCCCAGGGGGGTCCCCGTCCCCGGGGGGGCGCAGGCAGCGGCCGCGCAGCACCAGGGCACCCAGGGCCGCCAGCACCCGCCCAGCCCCCACGCGGGGGGACACGGCCGCCCCCGCCGCCAGCGCCCCTGCTGCGTCCACGCAGGCCTGGGCCACCACGGCACCGTCACCCCCCGCCCGGCACCGCCCCGGGGCTCGGGTGGGCACGGGACGGTGGCCGTGCCACGTGTGTCACCCCCCCCGGGGCTCGGGTGACCACGCAACAGTGGCCGTGCCACACGTGTGTCACCTCCCCAGGACACGTGTGACCATGTAACGGTGGCCGTGCCACATGTGTGTCACCTCCCCAGGCCACACGTGTGACCACGGAACGGTGGCTGTGCCACGCGTGTCACCTCCCCAGGGCACGTGTGACCATGTAACGGTGGCCGTGCCACGCGTGTCACCTCCCCAGGGCACGTGTGACCATGGAATATTGACACGCCACGTGTGTCACCTCCCCGGGACGCGTGTGTCCACGTGACAGTGGCCGTGCCGCGCGTGTCCCCGCGTGTCCCCGCGTGTCCCCCCGTGTCCCCCCGTGTCCCCTCACCTCCCGGCCGCCGGCGCTGCGGTAGTTGGGCTCCACGGCCGCCAGCAGCTCCGCCACCTCCCGCAGGCCGGGGCCACCGGCGCCGGTGCCATTGGCAGTGACGGTGCCGTTGGCGTTGGCGGTGCCGTTGGCGTCGTCATTGGCGGCGCCGTCGGTGTTGCCGGTGCCGGTGCCGGTGAAGGCGCGGTGCAGGGCGCGGGCGCGGGCGGCCCAGCGCCCCGGGGTGCCGGCGGCGCAGGCGGCGGGCGGGTGGCCCAGGGTGGCCAGGACGGCGGCGCCCAACCAGGGCAGCTCGGGGGCCTCCAGCCGGGCGCCGGCACCCGCCTTCCCCGCCAGCGCCAGGACGGCGCCCGCCGACAGGCACTGCGGGGGGGGCACGGGGGGGTGGTCAGGGGGCCACCGGGGCGGGGTGACACCGGGTCGGGGTGCCATGGGGGTCACTGTGCTGGGGGTCGGGGTGCCACCAGTCAGGGTGCCGCACGGGTCGGGGTGCCATGGGGTCTCGGGGTGCCAGCAGGTTGGGGTGCCACAGAGGACGGGGTGCCATGGGGTCTGGGTGCCACAGGGGTCGGGGTGCTGGGGGTCGGCGTGGCACAGGGATCAGGGTCCCACAGGGGTCAGGGTGCCACTGGTTTGGGGTGCCACAGGGGTTGGGGTGCCACCAGGTCAGGGCGCTGGGGGTCGTGGTGCTGGGGGGGGTCACTGGGATTGCCAGGAGCAGCGGGGCCAACCCCCCTTCCCCCATGGGACCCCTCTGGCACCCTAAAACCAGCCGGGTGCCGCAGCACCCCCCGGGGCCGGGGCCCGATCCACCCCCCGGGGAGCCCCCGCAGCGGGCATGGCCCGGCACAGCACCGGGCACCGCGGGGGGGTCAGGGACGCCCCCCTACCCCCCCCCCCCGTGCACCCCCCACCCCGCCGAGGCCACGTGCCCACCCGGCGGCACCGGCACGGTGGGGACCCCTGGGGTGGGTGAAGGGGGGGACACAGGGGGCTCGGCACCGGGCACCCAGGTCCTGGGGCACCCGGGGGGGGCTGCGCGGTGCCGCGGCGTGCCGGGCAGTGCCGTACCGCACCAGGAACCGCTGCAGGGTGCCGTGGCACACGGGGAAGTGCCGTACCATGCCATGAACGACGGCACGGTGCCGCGGTGTGCCACGGCACGCTGGGCAGTGCCACACCACGCCACAAACTGCTGCGCGGTGCTGTGGCATGTCAGGCAGTGCCATACCATGCCAGGAACCGCTGCAGGGTACCGTGGCACGCTGGGCAGTGCCATACCGTGCCAGGAACAGCTGCAGGGTGCCACGGCACGCCAGGCAGTGCCGTACCACGGCACAAAACCGCTGCAGGGTGCCACGGCACGCCAGGCAGTGCCGTACCGTGCCAGGAACCGCTGCAGGGTGCCGTGGGAAGCCAGGCAGTGCCCCGCTGTGCCGCACAGCACCGCGGCGTGCCGGGCAGTGCCGCCGAGCTGGAGTTTGACCCCCCGGCGCCCGCCCTGCCTCCCTTTCCACACGGCCCGGCGCGGCGGGCGCTCCTCACCTCTCCGCACGGCGCGGCCCGGCACTGCGCACGGCCGCCGGCGATGCCCACGAGGGTGGCCAGCGTGGCGCGGGGCAGGGAGCCGCGCCCCGACGCCAGCAAGGCCTCGAGGGCTGCCATGGCCTCGGCGACGCCGCGAGGGTCCCGGCGAGTCTCTCCCAGCGCCGGGGTCAGCAGGAGCAGCAGCAGTGGCGCCGGTGGCACCGGGGTCATGGCGTGGCGGCGGCGCGGTGGCACGGTGGGCCGCGGTGCCGCCGTGGCCGGGGGTTGCCGAGCGGGTGCCTGTGTGCCGCGGGGTGTCGGGGCCGTAAACCCGCCCGGGGCCGCGGCGGTGATTGGCTCGGGGCGAGATTGCCCCGGGTTAACCATTCCTCAGGGCCCGGCGCCGCCAGGGTGCCAGCACCCAGCACCCCCGTGAACCCCGGCACCGCCTGGCCCGTGGGGGCTGCGACCCTCCGGGGGGGGGGGGCTGGGGGCACCCCATGGGGCTCCGGCACCGCCGCGGCACCCGGCGCTGGGGGGAAGGATGGGCCTGGGGGAAACGTCACCTGTGGGTGCTGGGCTCACCCCTGGGTGCTGGGCTCATCCTGTGGGTGCTGGGCTCACCCCATGGGTGCTGGGCTCACCCCGTGGGTGCTGGGCTCACCCAGTGGGTGCTGGGCTCACCCCATGGGTGCTGGGCTCACCCAGTGGGTGCTGGGCTCACCCCATGGGTGCTGGGCTCACCCCGTGGGTGCTGGGCTCACCCCTGGGTGCTGGGCTCACCCCATGGGTGCTGGGCTCACCCCTGGGTGCTGGGCTCACCCCTGGGTGCTGGGCTCACCCCTGGGTGCTGGGCTCACCCCTGGGTGCTGGGCTCATCCTGTGGGTGCTGGGCTCACCCAGTGGGTGCTGGGCTCACCCCGTGGGTGCTGGGCTCACCCAGTGGGTGCTGGGCTCACCCCGTGGGTGCTGGGCTCACCCAGTGGGTGCTGGGCTCACCCCTGGGTGCTGGGCTCACCCCATGGGTGCTGGGCTCACCCCTGCCTTTCCCAGCCGCGCCCACCAGCACCGCGCCGGCGCCCTTTGGTCTCCCGGCCGCCACCCGGTGCCGTTGAGGGCGACGAACCAATAACCCACCCCGTGGGATATCGCGGCTCCGGCAATCTCGCCGCGGCACCGGCCAAGCGTTGCCGGGGAACCGCTGCCGCAACGAGGTGGGGTTTTGGGGTGGAAACGCCGTATTTGAGGGTTTGGCCCCAGGAGGAGATCGCCGGCACGCGCCCCTCCGCCGGTTTTGCCGGTGGGGGCTGCCTCCCGCCCAACGACCCTGGAGCTGCGGTCGGAGCCACAGACGTGGCGCCGCCAGGGACCCACCAGCTGCCCCGAAACACCCGCCGGGTCCCTCGAGGGCTTTCGCCAAATCTCCGGCGCCGGCGCCATCCTCCCAAGCTCCTCCCGCGCCGAAGCGTTCGGCGCTGCCCCCGCTGCGCCCGGCGGGTCACCAGGACACTCGCCCGCTCCGGGGGGCACCCAGTGGACGTTGAACCGGCGGCTCCTGCAGAAACCGGGGGAGTTGGGGGGCGGGTTTTTTTGGTTTCTCCTTTATTTTTCCCTTCGAGCGTCAACGTGTCCCGAGCGCGGCAGGACGGAACGGGACACAGTGGGACTTGCTGAAGCTGGGTCTAAATCCCTTCAGCCAGGCCAAAACCTCTTCAGCCAGGCCAAAACCTCTTAAATCAGGTCAAAAATCTCTTAAAACGGGTCAAAAATCCCTTAATCAGAGTCTAAATCCATTCAGCCACGTCAAACCGCCTTAAATCCAGTCAAAAATCTCTTAAGTGGGGTCTAAATCCCTTCAGCCACGCCAAAACCTCTTAAATCCGGTCAAAAATCTCTTAAGCCGGGTCTAAATCCCTTCAGCCATGCCAAAACCTTTTAAATCCGGTCAAAAATCAGGTCTGCATCTCTTAAGCCAGGCCAAACACTCTTAAACCACGTCGAAACCTCTTCACCCAGGCCTACGTCCACCAAGGCCCACCAAGGCCCACCAAGGCCCACCAAGGCCCACCAAGGCCCACCAAGGCCCACCAAAACCCTTTGAGCCAGGTCTGTCTCTTAAGCCAAGTCAAAGACTCTCAAGCCAGGCCAGGCCAAAACCTCTCTGGCCAACCACACGTGACTCCCTCAGGCCAGACCGGTATCGCCAAGGCCAGGCCTGCAGCTCCTAAGCCAGATCCGTGTCTCTTAAACCAGCTCACAAGCTCTTCAGCCAGGCCACAATCCCTTAAACTGCATCTATATGGCTTAGTCCCGGTCAAAACCTCTCAAACCAGGCCAAAACCTCTCAAATAAGACCAAACCCCTGAAACCAGGCGAAAAAATTTCAAACCAGGACAAAACCCTCAAACCAGGCCAAATCCCTCAAACCAGGCCAAAATCTCTCAAACCAGGCTAAACTTCTCAAAACAGGCCAAAATCTATCAAACCAAGCCAAAACCTCTCAAACCAGGCCAAAACCCTCAATCCAGGCCAAAACCTCTCAAACCAGGCCAAAACCCTCAAACCAGGCCAAAACCCTCAATCCAGGCCAAAACCCTCAATCCAGGCCAAAACCTCTCAAACCAGGCCAAAACCCTCAATCCAGGCCAAAACCCCTCAGACGAGGCCAAAACCCCTCAAACCAGGCAAAAACCTCTCATACCAGACCAAAACCCTCAAACAAGACTAAACCCCTTAAACCAGGCTAAAACCTCTCAAACCGGGCCAAAACTCTCGCACCAGACCAAAACCCCTGAAAACAGGCCAAACTTCCTCAAACCAGGCCAAAACCTCTCAAACCAGGCCAAAACCCCTCAAACCAGGCCAAAACCCCTCAAACCAGGCCAAAACCCCTCAAACCAGGCCAAAACCCTCAAAGCACACCAAAATATCTCAAACCAGGACAAAACGTCTCCCACCAAGCCAAAACTCTCAAACCAGGTCAAAACCTCTCAAACCAGGCCAAAACCCTGAAACCAGGCAAAAAAATTTCAAACCAGGCCAAAACCCTCAAACCAGGCCAAATCCCTCAAACCAGGCCAAAATCTCTCAAACCAGGCTAAAACTGCTCAAAACAGGCCAAAATCTATCAAACCAAGCCAAAACCTCTCAAACCAGGCCAAAACCCTCAAACCAGGCCAAAACCCTCAATCCAGGCCAAAACCCCTCAAACCAGGCCAAACCCCCTGAAACCAGGCCAAAACCTCTCAAAACAGGCCAAAACCTCTCAAACTAGGCCAAACCCCCTCAGAACAGGCCAAACCTCCTCAGACCAGGCCAAAACCCTCAAACCAGGCTAAAACTTCTCAAAACAGGACAAAACCCCTCAAACGAAGCCAAACACCCTCAAACAAGGCCAAAACCTCTCACACCAGGCCAAAACCTCTCAAAACAGGCCAAAATCTCTCAAACCGAGCCAAAACCTCTCAAACAAGGCCAAAAGCTCTCAAACCAGGCCAAAGCCCCTAAAAACAGGCGAAAGCCCCTCAAACCAGGCCAAACCGATCAAGCCAGGCCAAATTATCTCAAGCCAGGCCAAAACCTCTCAGACCAGGCCAAACGCCTCAAACCAGGAAAAAACCTCTCAAACCAGGCCAAAACCCTTACTCCAGTCAAAAACACTCAAACCAGGCCAGAACTCTCAAACCAGGCCAAAACTCTCAAACCAGGCCAAAACTCCCTCAAACCAGGCCAAAACCCCTCAGACCAGGGCAAAACCCCTCAAAACAGGCCAAACCCCCTCAAACCAGGCCAAACCCCCTCAAACCAGGCCAAAACCCTCAAACCAGGCTAAAACCCCTCAAACCAGGCCAAACCCCCTCAAAACAGACCAAACCCCCTCAAACTAGGCCAACACCCCCCAGACCAAGCCAAAACTTCTCAAACCAGGCCAAAACCCCTCAGACCAGGGCAAAACCCCTCAAAACAGGCCAAACCCCCTCAAACCAGGCCAAACCCCTCAAACCAGGAAAAAACCTCTCAAACCAGGCCAAAACCCTTACTCCAGTCAAAAACACTCAAACCGGGCCAGAACTCTCAAACCAGGCCAAAACTCTCAAACCAGGCCAAAACTCCTCAAACCAGGCCAAAACCCCTCACACAAGATGAAAACCTCACACACCAGGAAAAAACCTCTGAAACCAGGCCAAACCCCTCAAACCAGGCCAAAATTACTCAAACCAGGCCAAAAGCCCTGAAACCAGGCCAAACCCCTTCAAACCAGACCAAAAGCCCTGAAACCAGGCCAAACCCCTTCAAACCAGGCCAAAACCCCTCAAACCAGGCCAAAACCCCTCAAACCAGGCCAAAACCCTCAAAGCACACCAAAATATCTCAAACCAGGACAAAACGTCTCCCACCAGGCCAAAACTCTCAAACCAGGCCAAAACCTCTCAAACCAGGCCAAAACCTCTCAAACCAGGCCAAAACCCCTCAAACCAGGCCAAAACTCTCCAACCAGGCCAAAACTCCTCACACCAGGCCAAAACCCCTCAAACCAGGCCAAAACCCCTCAAACCAGGCCAAAACCTCTCAAACCAAGCCAACCCCCCTCAAACCAGGCTAAAACCCTTAAACCAGGCCAAAACCTCTCAAATCAGACCAAAACCTCTCAAACCGGGCCAAAACCTCTCAAACCAGGCAAAACCACTCAAACCAGGCTATAAACTCTCAAACCAGGCCAAAACTCTTCAAACCAGGCCAAAACCCCTCAGAACAGGGCAAAACCTCTGATACGACACCAAAACCCTCAAACCAGACCAAAACCCTCAAACCAGGCTAAAACCCCTCAAACCAGGCCAAACCCCCTCAAACCAGGCCAAACCCCCTCAAACCAGGCCAAACCCCCTCAAACCAGGCCAAACCCCACAAACCAGGCCAAAAGCCCTCAAACCAGACCAAAACTCTCAAGCCAGGCCAAAACCTCTCAGACCAGGCCAAAACCCTCAAACCAAGCCAAAACCTCTCAAACCAGGTGAAAACCTCTGAAACCAGGCCAAACCCCTCAAACCAGGCCAAAATTACTCAAACCAGGCCAAAAGCCCTGAAACCAGGCCAAACCCCTTCAAACCAGGCCAAAACCCCTCAAACCAGGCCAAAACCCCTCAAACCAGGCCAAAACCCCTCAGACCAGGCCAAAACCCATCAGACCAGGCCAAATCCTCTCACACTAGGGTAAAACGCTTAAACCAGGCTAAAACCCTTAAACCAGGCTAAAACCTCTCAAACCAGGCAAAAGCCCTTCAAACCAGGCCAAAACCTCTCAAACCAGACCAAAACCTCTCAAACCAGGCAAAACCACTCAAAACAGGCTATAAACTCTCAAACCAGGCCAAAACTCTTCAAACCAGGCCAAAACCCCTCAGAACAGGGCAAAACCTCTGATACGACACCAAAACCCTCAAACCAGACCAAAACCCTCAAACCAGGCTAAAACCCCTCAAACCAGGCCAAACCCCCTCAAACCAGGCCAACACCCCTCAGACCAAGCCAAAACTTCTCAAACCAGGCCAAAATCCCTCGAACCAGGCGAAACCCCCTCAAACCAGGCCAAACCCCTCAAACCAGGAAAAAACCTCTCAAACCGGGCCAAAACCCTTACTCCAGTCAAAAACACTCAAACCAGGCCAGAACTCTCAAACCAGGCCAAAACTCTCAAACCAGGCCAAAACTCCTCAAACCAGGCCAAAACCCCTCAGACCAGGGCAAAACCCCTCAAAACAGGCCAAACCCCCTCAAACCAGGCCAAACCCCCTCAAACCAGGCCAAAACCCCTCAAACCAGGCCAAAACCCCTCAAACCAGACCAAAACCCTAAAACCAGGCTAAAACGCCTCAAAACAGGCCAAAACCCCTCAAACCAGGACAAAACCCTCAAAGCACACCAAAATATCTCAAACCAGGACAAAACGTCTCCCACCAGGCCAAAACTCTCAAACCAGGCCAAAACCTCTCAAACCAGGCCAAAACTCCTCAAACCAGGCCAAAACTCTCAAACCAGGCCAAAACTCCTCACACCAGGCCAAAACTCCTCACACCAGGCCAAAACTCCTCACACCAGGCCAAAACCCCTCAAACCAGGCTAAAACCCCTCAAACCAGGCCAAAACCCCTCAAACCAGGCCAAAACCCCTCAAACCAGGCCAAAACCTCTCAAACCAGGCCAAACTCCTTAAACTAGGCTAAACCCCTTAAACCAGGCTAAAACCCTTAAACCAGGCTAAAACCTCTCAGACCACGTCAACCCCCCTCAATCGAGACCAAAATCCCTCAAATCCTGCTAAAACTCCTCAAACCAGGCCAACAACCCTCAGACCAAGCCAAAACTTCTCAAACCAGGCCAAAATCCCTCGAACCAGGCGAAACCCCCTCAAACCAGGCCAAACCCCTCAAACCAGGAAAAAACCTCTCAAACCAGGCCAAAACCCTTACTCCAGTCAAAAACACTCAAACCAGGCCAGAACTCTCAAACCAGGCCAAAACTCTCAAACCAGGCCAAAACTCCTCAAACCAGGCCAAAACCCCTCAGACCAGGGCAAAACCCCTCAAAACAGGCCAAACCCCCTCAAACCAGGCCAAACCCCCTCAAACCAGGAAAAAACCCCTCAAACCAGGCTAAAACCCCTCAAACCAGGCCAAACCCCCTCAAACCAGGCCAAACCCCCTCAAACCAGGCCAAATCCCACAAACCAGGCCAAATCCCACAAACCAGGCCAAAAGCCCTCAAACCAGACCAAAAGCCCTCAAACCAGACCAAAACTCTCAAACCAGGCCAAACCCCACAAACCAGGCCAAAACCCCTCAAACCAGACCAAAACTCTCAAGCCAGGCCAAAACCTCTCAGACCAGGCCAAAACCCTCAAACCAAGCCAAAACCTCTCAAACCAGGTGAAAACCTCTGAAACCAGGCCAAACCCCTCAAACCAGGCCAAAATTACTCAAACCAGGCCAAAAGCCCTGAAACCAGGCCAAACCCCTTCAAACCAGGCCAAAACCCCTCAAACCAGGCCAAAACCCCTCAGACCAGGCCAAATCCTCTCACACTAGGGTAAAACCCTTAAACCAGGCTAAAACCCTTAAACCAGGCTAAAACCTCTCAAACCAGACCAAAACCTCTCAAACCAGGCAAAACCACTCAAAACAGGCTATAAACTCTCAAACCAGGCCAAAACTCTTCAAACCAGGCCAAAACCCCTCAGAACAGGGCAAAACCTCTGATACGACACCAAAACCCTCAAACCAGACCAAAACCCTCAAACCAGGCTAAAACCCCTCAAACCAGGCCAAACCCCCTCAAAACAGACCAAACCCCCTCAAACCAGGCCAACACCCCTCAGACCAAGCCAAAACTTCTCAAACCAGGCCAAAATCCCTCGAACCAGGTGAAACCCCCTCAAACCAGGCCAACACCCCTCAGACCAAGCCAAAACTTCTCAAACCAGGCCAAAATCCCTCGAACCAGGCGAAACCCCCTCAAACCAGGCCAAACCCCTCAAACCAGCAAAAAACCTCTCAAACCGGGCCAAAACCCTTACTCCAGTCAAAAACACTCAAACCAGGCCAGAACTCTCAAACCAGGCCAAAACTCCTCAAACCAGGCCAAAACTTCTCAAACCAGGCCAAAACCCCTCAGACCAGGGCAAAACCCCTCAAAACAGGCCAAACCCCCTCAAACCAGGCCAAACCCCTCAAACCAGGAAAAAACCTCTCAAACCAGGCCAAAACCCTTACTCCAGTCAAAAACACTCAAACCGGGCCAGAACTCTCAAACCAGGCCAAAACTCTCAAACCAGGCCAAAACTCCTCAAACCAGGCCAAAACCCCTCACACAAGATGAAAACCTCGCACACCAGGAAAAAACCTCTGAAACCAGGCCAAACCCCTCAAACCAGGCCAAAATTACTCAAACCAGGCCAAAAGCCCTGAAACCAGGCCAAACCCCTTCAAACCAGGCCAAAACCCCTCAAACCAGGCCAAAACCCCTCAAACCAGGCCAAAACCCTCAAAGCACACCAAAATATCTCAAACCAGGACAAAACGTCTCCCACCAGGCCAAAACTCTCAAACCAGGCCAAAACCTCTCAAACCAGGCCAAAACCTCTCAAACCAGGCCAAAACCCCTCAAACCAGGCCAAAAATCTCCAACCAGGCCAAAACTCCTCACACCAGGCCAAAACCCCTCAAACCAGGCCAAAACCCCTCAAACCAGGCCAAAACCCCTCAAACCAGGCCAAAACCTCTCAAACCAAGCCAATCCCCCTCAAACCAGGCTAAAACCCTTAAACCAGGCCAAAACCTCTCAAATCAGACCAAAACCTCTCAAACCGGGCCAAAACCTCTCAAACCAGGCAAAACCACTCAAACCAGGCTATAAACTCTCAAACCAGGCCAAAACTCTTCAAACCAGGCCAAAACCCCTCAGAACAGGGCAAAACCTCTGATACGACACCAAAACCCTCAAACCAGACCAAAACCCTCAAACCAGGCTAAAACCCCTCAAACCAGGCCAAACCCCCTCAAACCAGGCCAAACCCCCTCAAACCAGGCCAAACCCCCTCAAACCAGGCCAAACCCCACAAACCAGGCCAAAAGCCCTCAAACCAGACCAAAACTCTCAAGCCAGGCCAAAACCTCTCAGACCAGGCCAAAACCCTCAAACCAAGCCAAAACCTCTCAAACCAGGTGAAAACCTCTGAAACCAGGCCAAACCCCTCAAACCAGGCCAAAATTACTCAAACCAGGCCAAAAGCCCTGAAACCAGGCCAAACCCCTTCAAACCAGGCCAAAACCCCTCAAACCAGGCCAAAACCCCTCAAACCAGGCCAAAACCCCTCAGACCAGGCCAAAACCCATCAGACCAGGCCAAATCCTCTCACACTAGGGTAAAACGCTTAAACCAGGCTAAAACCTCTCAAACCAGGCAAAAGCCCTTCAAACCAGGCCAAAACCTCTCAAACCAGACCAAAACCTCTCAAACCAGGCAAAACCACTCAAAACAGGCTATAAACTCTCAAACCAGGCCAAAACTCTTCAAACCAGGCCAAAACCCCTCAGAACAGGGCAAAACCTCTGATACGACACCAAAACCCTCAAACCAGACCAAAACCCTCAAACCAGGCTAAAACCCCTCAAACCAGGCCAAACCCCCTCAAACCAGGCCAACACCCCTCAGACCAAGCCAAAACTTCTCAAACCAGGCCAAAATCCCTCGAACCAGGCGAAACTCCCTCAAACCAGGCCAAACCCCTCAAACCAGGAAAAAACCTCTCAAACCGGGCCAAAACCCTTACTCCAGTCAAAAACACTCAAACCAGGCCAGAACTCTCAAACCAGGCCAAAACTCTCAAACCAGGCCAAAACTCCTCAAACCAGGCCAAAACCCCTCAGACCAGGGCAAAACCCCTCAAAACAGGCCAAACCCCCTCAAACCAGGCCAAACCCCCTCAAACCAGGCCAAAACCCCTCAAACCAGGCCAAAACCCCTCAAACCAGACCAAAACCCTAAAACCAGGCTAAAACGCCTCAAAACAGGCCAAAACCCCTCAAACCAGGACAAAACCCTCAAAGCACACCAAAATATCTCAAACCAGGACAAAACGTCTCCCACCAGGCCAAAACTCTCAAACCAGGCCAAAACCTCTCAAACCAGGCCAAAACTCCTCAAACCAGGCCAAAACTCTCAAACCAGGCCAAAACTCCTCACACCAGGCCAAAACTCCTCACACCAGGCCAAAACTCCTCACACCAGGCCAAAACCCCTCAAACCAGGCTAAAACCCCTCAAACCAGGCCAAAACCCCTCAAACCAGGCCAAAACCCCTCAAACCAGGCCAAAACCTCTCAAACCAGGCCAAACTCCTTAAACTAGGCTAAACCCCTTAAACCAGGCTAAAACCCTTAAACCAGGCTAAAACCTCTCAGACCACGTCAACCCCCCTCAATCGAGACCAAAATCCCTCAAATCCTGCTAAAACTCCTCAAACCAGGCCAACAACCCTCAGACCAAGCCAAAACTTCTCAAACCAGGCCAAAATCCCTCGAACCAGGCGAAACCCCCTCAAACCAGGCCAAACCCCCTCAAACCAGGCCAAACCCCACAAACCAGGCCAAAACCCCTCAAACCAGACCAAAACTCTCAAGCCAGGCCAAAACCTCTCAGACCAGGCCAAAACCCTCAAACCAAGCCAAAACCTCTCAAACCAGGTGAAAACCTCTGAAACCAGGCCAAACCCCTCAAACCAGGCCAAAATTACTCAAACCAGGCCAAAAGCCCTGAAACCAGGCCAAACCCCTTCAAACCAGGCCAAAACCTCTCAAACCAGGCCAAAACCCCTCAAACCAGGCCAAAACCCCTCAGACCAGGGCAAAACCCCTCAGACCAGGCCAAATCCTCTCACACTAGGGTAAAACCCTTAAACCAGGCTAAAACCCTTAAACCAGGCTAAAACCTCTCAAACCAGGCAAAAACCCTTCAAACCAGGCCAAAACCTCTCAAACCAGACCAAAACCTCTCAAACCAGGCAAAACCACTCAAAACAGGCTATAAACTCTCAAACCAGGCCAAAACTCTTCAAACCAGGCCAAAACCCCTCAGAACAGGGCAAAACCTCTGATACGACACCAAAACCCTCAAACCAGACCAAAACCCTCAAACCAGGCTAAAACCCCTCAAACCAGGCCAACACCCCTCAGACCAAGCCAAAACTTCTCAAACCAGGCCAAAATCCCTCGAACCAGGCGAAACCCCCTCAAACCAGGCCAAACCCCTCAAACCAGGAAAAAACCTCTCAAACCGGGCCAAAACCCTTACTCCAGTCAAAAACACTCAAACCAGGCCAGAACTCTCAAACCAGGCCAAAACTCTCAAACCAGGCCAAAACTCCTCAAACCAGGCCAAAACCCCTCAGACCAGGGCAAAACCCCTCAGACCAGGGCAAAACCCCTCAAAACAGGCCAAACCCCCTCAAACCAGGCCAAACCCCCTCAAACCAGGCCAAAACCCCTCAAACCAGGCCAAAACCCCTCAAACCAGACCAAAACCCTAAAACCAGGCTAAAACGCCTCAAAACAGGCCAAAACCCCTCAAACCAGGACAAAACCCTCAAAGCACACCAAAATATCTCAAACCAGGACAAAACGTCTCCCACCAGGCCAAAACTCTCAAACCAGGCCAAAACCTCTCAAACCAGGCCAAAACTCCTCAAACCAGGCCAAAACTCTCAAACCAGGCCAAAACTCCTCACACCAGGCCAAAACTCCTCACACCAGGCCAAAACTCCTCACACCAGGCCAAAACCCCTCAAACCAGGCTAAAACCCCTCAAACCAGGCCAAAACCCCTCAAACCAGGCCAAAACCCCTCAAACCAGGCCAAAACCTCTCAAACCAGGCCAAACTCCTTAAACTAGGCTAAACCCCTTAAACCAGGCTAAAACCCTTAAACCAGGCTAAAACCTCTCAGACCACGTCAACCCCCCTCAATCGAGACCAAAATCCCTCAAATCCTGCTAAAACTCCTCAAACCAGGCCAACAACCCTCAGACCAAGCCAAAACTTCTCAAACCAGGCCAAAATCCCTCGAACCAGGCGAAACCCCCTCAAACCAGGCCAAACCCCTCAAACCAGGCCAAAAGCCCTCAAACCAGACCAAAAGCCCTCAAACCAGGCCAAACCCCCTCAAACCAGGCCAAACCCCCTCAAACCAGGAAAAAACCCCTCAAACCAGGCTAAAACCCCTCAAACCAGGCCAAACCCCCTCAAACCAGGCCAAACCCCCTCAAACCAGGCCAAATCCCACAAACCAGGCCAAAAGCCCTCAAACCAGACCAAAAGCCCTCAAACCAGACCAAAACTCTCAAACCAGGCCAAACCCCACAAACCAGGCCAAAACCCCTCAAACCAGACCAAAACTCTCAAGCCAGGCCAAAATCTCTCAGACCAGGCCAAAACCCTCAAACCAAGCCAAAACCTCTCAAACCAGGTGAAAACCTCTGAAACCAGGCCAAACCCCTCAAACCAGGCCAAAATTACTCAAACCAGGCCAAAAGCCCTGAAACCAGGCCAAACCCCTTCAAACCAGGCCAAAACCCCTCAAACCAGGCCAAAACCCCTCAGACCAGGCCAAATCCTCTCACACTAGGGTAAAACCCTTAAACCAGGCTAAAACCCTTAAACCAGGCTAAAACCTCTCAAACCAGACCAAAACCTCTCAAACCAGGCAAAACCACTCAAACCAGGCTATAAACTCTCAAACCAGGCCAAAACTCTTCAAACCAGGCCAAAACCCCTCAGAACAGGGCAAAAACTCTGATACGACACCAAAACCCTCAAACCAGACCAAAACCCTCAAACCAGGCTAAAACCCCTCAAACCAGGCCAAACCCCCTCAAAACAGACCAAACCCCCTCAAACCAGGCCAACACCCCTCAGACCAAGCCAAAACTTCTCAAACCAGGCCAAAATCCCTCGAACCAGGCGAAACCCCCTCAAACCAGGCCAACACCCCTCAGACCAAGCCAAAACTTCTCAAACCAGGCCAAAATCCCTCGAACCAGGCGAAACCCCCTCAAACCAGGCCAAACCCCTCAAACCAGGAAAAAACCTCTCAAACTGGGCCAAAACCCTTACTCCAGTCAAAAACACTCAAACCAGGCCAGAACTCTCAAACCAGGCCAAAACTCCTCAAACCAGGCCAAAACTCCTCAAACCAGGCCAAAACCCCTCAGACCAGGGCAAAACCCCTCAAAACAGGCCAAACCCCCTCAAACCAGGCCAAACCCCCTCAAACCAGGCCAAAACCCCTCAAACCAGGCCAAAACGCCTCAAACCAGACCAAAACCCTAAAACCAGGCTAAAACGCCTCAAAACAGGCCAAAACCCCTCAAACCAGACCAAAACCCTCAAACCAGGCTAAAACCCCGCAAACCAGGCCAAACCCCCTCAAACCAGGACAAGACCCCTCAAACCAGGCCAAAACCCCTCAAACCAGGCCAAAACCCCTCAAACCAGACCAAAACCCCTCAAACCAGACCAAAACCCTCAAACCAGGCTAAAACCCCTCAAACCAGGCCAAAACCCCTCAAACCAGGCCAAGACCCCTCAAACCAGGAAAAAACCTCTCAAACCAGGCCAAAACCCGTCACACAAGATGAAAACCTCGCACACCAGGCAAAAACCTCTGAAACCAGGCCAAACCCCTCAAACCAGGCCAAAACTCCTCAAACCAGGCCAAAACCCCTCAAACCAGGCCAAAACCCCTCAAACCAGGCCAAACCCCCTCGAACCAGGCCAAAACCCCTCAAACCAGACGAAAACCCTCAAACCAGGCTAAAACGCCTCAAAACAGGCCAAAACCCCTCAAACCAGGCCAAACCCCCTCAAACCAGGCCAAAACCCCTCAAACCAGACAAAAACCCTCAAACCAGGCTAAAAAGCCTCAAAACAGGCCAAAACCCCTCAAACCAGGCCAAAACCCCTCAAACCAGGCCAAAACCCCTCAAACCAGACCAAAACCCTCAAACCAGGCTAAAACCCCTCAAACCAGGCCAAACCCCCTCAAACCAGGCCAAAACCCCTCACACAAGATGAAAACCTCGCACACCAGGCAAAACCCTCTGAAACCAGGCCAAACCCCTCAAACCAGGCCAAAATTACTCAAACCAGGCCAAAACCCTTCAAACCAGGCCAAAACCCCTCAAACCAGGCCAAAACCCGTCAAACCAGGCCAAAACCCCTCAGACCAGGCCAAATCCTCTCACATTAGGGTAAAACCCTTAAACCAGGCTAAAACCCTTAAACCAGGCTAAAACCCTTAAACCAGGCTAAAACCTCTCAAACCAGGCCAAAACCCTTCAAACCAGGCCAAAACCTCTCAAACCGGGCCAAAACCTCTCAAACCAGGCAAAACACCTCAAACCAGGCTATAAACTCTCAAATCAGGCCAAAACGTCTCCCACCAGGCCAAAACTCTCAAACCAGGCCAAACCCCCTGAAAACAGGCCAAAATCCTTATTCCAGATAAAAAACCTCAAACCAAGCCAAAACCCCTCAAACCAGGCCAAACCCCCTCAAACCAGGCCAAAACCCGTCAAACCAGGCCAAAACCCCTCAGACCAGGCCAAATCCTCTCACACTAGGGTAAAACCCTTAAACCAGGCTAAAACCCTTAAACCAGGCTAAAACCTCTCAAACCAGGCAAAAACCCTTCAAACCAGGCCAAAACCTCTCAAACCAGACCAAAACCTCTCAAACCGGGCCAAAACCTCTCAAACCAGGCAAAACCACTCAAACCAGGCTATAAACTCTCAAACCAGGCCAAAACTCTTCAAACCAGGCCAAAACCCCTCAGAACAGGGCAAAACCTCTGATACGACACCAAAACCCTCAAACCAGACCAAAACCCTCAAACCAGGCTAAAACCCCTCAAACCAGGCCAAACCCCCTCAAAACAGACCAAACCCCCTCAAACCAGACCAACACCCCTCAGACCAAGCCAAAACTTCTCAAACCAGGCCAAAATCCCTCGAACCAGGCGAAACCCCCTCAAACCAGGCCAAACCCCTCAAACCAGGAAAAAACCTCTCAAACCAGGCCAAAACCCTTACTCCAGTCAAAAACACTCAAACCAGGCCAGAACTCTCAAACCAGGCCAAAACTCTCAAACCAGGCCAAAACTCCTCAAACCAGGCCAAAACCCCTCAGACCAGGGCAAAACCCCACAAACCAGGCCAAACCCCCTCAAACCAGGCCAAACCCCCTCAAACCAGACCAAAACCCTCAAACCAGGCTAAAACGCCTCAAAACAGGCCAAAACACCTCAAACCAGGCCAAACACCCTCAAACCAGGCCAAACCCCCTCAAACCAGACCAAAACCCTCAAACCAGGCTAAAACCCCTCAAACCAGGCCAAACCCCCTCAAACCAGGCCAAACCCCCTCAAACCACGCCAAAACCCCTCAAACCAGGCCAAAACCCCTCAAACCAGGCCAAAACCCCTCACACAAGATGAAAACCTTGCACACCAGGCAAAAACCTCTGAAACCAGGCCAAACCCCTCAAACCAGGCCAAAATTACTCAAACCAGGCCAAAAGCCCTGAAACCAGGCCAAAAGCCCTGAAACCAGGCCAAAACCCCTCAAACCAGGCCAAAACCCGTCAAACCAGGCCAAACCCCCTCAAACCAGGCCAAACCCCACAAACCAGGCCAAAAGCCCTCAAACCAGACCAAAACTCTCAAGCCAGGCCAAACCCCACAAACCAGGCCAAAACCCCTCAAACCAGACCAAAACTCTCAAGCCAGGCTAAAACCTCTCAGACCAGGCCAAAACCCTCAAACCAAGCCAAAACCTCTCAAACCAGGTGAAAACCTCTGAAACCAGGCCAAACCCCTCAAACCAGGCCAAAATTACTCAAACCAGGCCAAAAGCCCTGAAACCAGGCCAAACCCCTTCAAACCAGGCCAAAACCTCTCAAACCAGGCCAAAACCCCTCAAACCAGGCCAAAACCCCTCAGACCAGGCCAAAACCCCTCAGACCAGGCCAAAACCCCTCAGACCAGGCCAAAACCCCTCAGACCAGGCTAAAACCTCTCAAACCAGGCAAAAACCCTTCAAACCAGGCCAAAACCTCTCAAACCAGACCAAAACCTCTCAAACCAGGCAAAACCACTCAAAACAGGCTATAAACTCTCAAACCAGGCCAAAACTCTTCAAACCAGGCCAAAACCCCTCAGAACAGGGCAAAACCTCTGATACGACACCAAAACCCTCAAACCAGACCAAAACCCTCAAACCAGGCTAAAACCCCTCAAACCAGGCCAACACCCCTCAGACCAAGCCAAAACTTCTCAAACCAGGCCAAAATCCCTCGAACCAGGCGAAACCCCCTCAAACCAGGCCAAACCCCTCAAACCAGGAAAAAACCTCTCAAACCGGGCCAAAACCCTTACTCCAGTCAAAAACACTCAAACCAGGCCAGAACTCTCAAACCAGGCCAAAACTCTCAAACCAGGCCAAAACTCCTCAAACCAGGCCAAAACCCCTCAGACCAGGGCAAAACCCCTCAGACCAGGGCAAAACCCCTCAAAACAGGCCAAACCCCCTCAAACCAGGCCAAACCCCCTCAAACCAGGCCAAAACCCCTCAAACCAGGCCAAAACCCCTCAAACCAGACCAAAACCCTAAAACCAGGCTAAAACGCCTCAAACCAGGCCAAAACCCCTCAAACCAGGACAAAACCCTCAAAGCACACCAAAATATCTCAAACCAGGACAAAACGTCTCCCACCAGGCCAAAACTCTCAAACCAGGCCAAAACCTCTCAAACCAGGCCAAAACCCCTCAAACCAGGCCAAAACTCTCAAACCAGGCCAAAACTCCTCACACCAGGCCAAAACTCCTCACACCAGGCCAAAACCCCTCAAACCAGGCCAAAACCCCTCAAACCAGGCCAAAACCCCTCAAACCAGGCCAAAACCTCTCAAACCAGGCCAAACTCCTTAAACTAGGCTAAACCCCTTAAACCAGGCTAAAACCCTTAAACCAGGCTAAAACCTCTCAGACCACGTCAACCCCCCTCAATCGAGACCAAAATCCCTCAAATCCTGCTAAAACTCCTCAAACCAGGCCAACAACCCTCAGACCAAGCCAAAACTTCTCAAACCAGGCCAAAATCCCTCGAACCAGGCGAAACCCCCTCAAACCAGGCCAAACCCCTCAAACCAGGAAAAAAACCTCTCAAACCAGGCCAAAACCCTTACTCCAGTCAAAAACACTCAAACCAGGCCAGAACTCTCAAACCAGGCCAAAACTCTCAAACCAGGCCAAAACTCCTCAAACCAGGCCAAAACCCCTCAGACCAGGGCAAAACCCGTCAAACCAGGCCAAAACCCCTCAGACCAGGCCAAATCCTCTCACATTAGGGTAAAACCCTTAAACCAGGCCAAACCCCCTTAAACCAGGCTAAAACCTCTCAAACCAGGCCAAAACCCTTCAAACCGGGCCAAAACCTCTCAAACCGGGCCAAAACCTCTCAAACCAGGCAAAACACCTCAAACCAGGCTATAAACTCTCAAATCAGGCCAAAACGTCTCCCACCAGGCCAAAACTCTCAAACCAGGCCAAACCCCCTGAAAACAGGCCAAAATCCTTATTCCAGACAAAAAACCTCAAACCAAGCCAAAACATCTCAAAACAGGCC
The DNA here is from genome assembly GCF_034619465.1 of Leptosomus discolor. Taxonomy (NCBI): domain Eukaryota; kingdom Metazoa; phylum Chordata; class Aves; order Leptosomiformes; family Leptosomidae; genus Leptosomus; species Leptosomus discolor. The sequence continues at coordinate 70,135,591 of NC_141395.1, forward strand.
AAACCCCCTCAAACCAGGCCAAACTCCCTCAAACCAGGCCAAAACCCCTCAAACCAGGCCAAACCCCCTCAAACCAGGCCAAAACCCCTCAAACCAGGCCAAACCCCCTCAAACCAGGCCAAAACCCCTCAAACCAGACCAAAACCCTCAAACCAGGCTAAAACGACTCAAAACAGGCCAGAACCCCTCAAACCAGGCCAAAACCCCTCAAACCAGACCAAAACGCTCAAACCAGGCCAAAACCCCTCAAACCAGGCCAAAATCCCTCACACAAGATGAAAACCTCGCACACCAGGCAAAAACCTCTGAAACCAGCCCAAACCCCTCAAACCAGGCCAAAATTACTCAAACCAGGCCAAAAGCCCTGAAACCAGGCCAAAACCCTTCAAACCAGGCCAAAACCCCTCAAACCAGGCCAAAACCCCTCAAACCAGGCCAAAACCCCTCAGACCAAACCAAATCCTCTCACATTAGGGTAAAACCCTTAAACCAGGCTAAAACCCTTAAACCAGGCTAAAACCTCTCAAACCAGGCCAAAACCCTTCAAACCAGGCCAAAACCTCTCAAACCGGGCCAAAACCTCTCAAACCAGGCAAAACACCTCAAACCAGGCTATAAACTCTCAAATCAGGCCAAAACGTCTCCCACCAGGCCAAAACTCTCAAACCAGGCCAAACCCCCTGAAAACAGGCCAAAACCCTTATTCCAGATAAAAAACCTCAAACCAAGCCAAAACATCTCAAAACAGGCCAAACCCCCTCAAACCAGGCCAAACCCCCTCAAACCAGGCCAAAAACTCTCAAACCAGGCCAATACCCCTCAGATCAGGCCAAATCCTCACAAACTAAACCAAAACCTCTCAAACCAGGCCAAAACCCCTCAAACCAGGCCAAAACCCCTCAGACCAGGCCAACCCCCCTCAAACCAGGCCAACCCCCCTCAAACCAGGCCAAAACCACTCAAACCAGGCAAAAACTCTCAATTGAGACCACAACCTCTCAAAGCAGGACAAAACGTCTCCCACCAGATCAAAACTCTCAAACCAGGTCAAAACCCCTCAAACCAGGCCAAAACCCCTCAGACCGGACCACAGCCTCTAAAACCAGAACAAAACGTCTCCCACCAGATGAAAACTCTCAAACCAGGCCAAAACACCTCAAACCAGGCCAGAACCCTCAAACAAGGCAAAACCTCTCAAACCAGGCCAAAACCTCTCAAGCCAGGCCAAAAGCTCTCAAACCAGGCCAAGACCTCTCAAACCAGACAAAACCCCCTCAAAGCAGGCCAAACCCACTCAAATCAGGCCAAACCCACTCAAACCAGGCCAAAACCCTCAAACCAGGCCAAAACCTCTCAAAAAGGCCAAAACCCCTCAAAAAACGCCCAAAGCTCTCAAACCAGGCCAAAATCTCTTAAACCAGGCCAAACCCCTCAAACGAGGCCAACACCCCTCAAAGCAGGCAAAAATCTCTCAAACCAGGCCAAACTTCCACAAACCAGGCCAAAACCGTCAAACCAGGCCAAAACCCCTCAGACCAGGCCAAAACCTCTCAAACCAGGCCAAAACCCCTCAAACCAGGCCAAAAGCCCTCAAACCAGGCCAAAAGCCCTCAAACCAGGCCAACACCCCTCAAACCAGGCCAAAACCCCTGAAACCAGACCAAAACTCTCAAGCCAGGCTAAAATCTCTCAGACCAGGCCAAAACCCTCAAACCAAGCCAAAACCTCTCAAACCAGGTGAAAACCTCTGAAACCAGGCCAAACCCCTCAAACCAGGCCAAAATTACTCAAACCAGGCCAAAAGCCCTGAAACCAGGCCAAACCCCTTCAAACCAGGCCAAACCCCCTCAAACCAGGCCAAACCCCCTCAAACCAGGCCAAAACCCCTCACACAAGATGAAAACCTCGCACACCAGGCAAAACCCTCGGAAACCAGGCCAAACCCCTCAAACCAGGCCAAAATTACTCAAACCAGGCCAAAACCCTTCAAACCAGGCCAAAACCCCTCAAACCAGGCCAAAACCCGTCAAACCAGGCCAAAACCCCTCAGACCAGGCCAAATCCTCTCACATTAGGGTAAAACCCTTAAACCAGGCTAAAACCCTTAAACCAGGCTAAAACCTCTCAAACCAGGCCAAAACCCTTCAAACCAGGCCAAAACCTCTCAAACCGGGCCAAAACCTCTCAAACCAGGCAAAACACCTCAAACCAGGCTATAAACTCTCAAATCAGGCCAAAACGTCTCCCACCAGGCCAAAACTCTCAAACCAGGCCAAACCCCCTGAAAACAGGCCAAAATCCTTATTCCAGATAAAAAACCTCAAACCAAGCCAAAACCCCTCAAACCAGGCCAAACCCCCTCAAACCAGGCCAAAACCCGTCAAACCAGGCCAAAACCCCTCAGACCAGGCCAAATCCTCTCACACTAGGGTAAAACCCTTAAACCAGGCTAAAACCCTTAAACCAGGCTAAAACCTCTCAAACTAGGCAAAAACCCTTCAAACCAGGCCAAAACCTCTCAAACCAGACCAAAACCTCTCAAACCGGGCCAAAACCTCTCAAACCAGGCAAAACCACTCAAACCAGGCTATAAACTCTCAAACCAGGCCAAAACTCTTCAAACCAGGCCAAAACCTCTCAGAACAGGGCAAAACCTCTGATACGACACCAAAACCCTCAAACCAGACCAAAACCCCTCAAACCAGGCTAAAACCCCTCAAACCAGGCCAAACCCCCTCAAAACAGACCAACACCCCTCAGACCAAGCCAAAACTTCTCAAACCAGGCCAAAATCCCTCGAACCAGGCGAAACCCCCTCAAACCAGGCCAAACCCCTCAAACCAGGAAAAAACCTCTCAAACCAGGCCAAAACCCTTACTCCAGTCAAAAACACTCAAACCAGGCCAGAACTCTCAAACCAGGCCAAAACTCTCAAACCAGGCCAAAACTCCTCAAACCAGGCCAAAACTCCTCAAACCAGGCCAAAACCCCTCAGACCAGGGCAAAACCCCTCAAACCAGGCCAAACCCCCTCAAACCAGGCCAAAACCCCTCAAACCAGACCAAAACACTCAAACCAGGCTAAAACGCCTCAAAACAGGCCAAAACACCTCAAACCAGGCCAAACCCCCTCAAACCAGGCCAAACACCCTCAAACCAGACCAAAACCCTCAAACCAGGCTAAAACCCCTCAAACCAGGCCAAACCCCCTCAAACCAGGCCAAACCCCCTCAAACCAGGAAAAAACCCCTCAAACCAGGCCAAAACCCCTCAAACCAGGCCAAATCCCACAAACCAGGCCAAAAGCCCTCAAACCAGACCAAAAGCCCTCAAACCAGACCAAAACTCTCAAACCAGGCCAAACCCCACAAACCAGGCCAAAACCCCTCAAACCAGACCAAAACTCTCAAGCCAGGCCAAAATCTCTCAGACCAGGCCAAAACCCTCAAACCAAGCCAAAACCTCTCAAACCAGGTGAAAACCTCTGAAACCAGGCCAAACCCCTCAAACCAGGCCAAAATTACTCAAACCAGGCCAAAAGCCCTGAAACCAGGCCAAACCCCTTCAAACGAGGCCAAAACCCCTCAAACCAGGCCAAAACCCCTCAGACCAGGCAAAACCACTCAAAACAGGCTATAAACTCTCAAACCAGGCCAAAACTCTTCAAACCAGGCCAAAACCCCTCAGAACAGGGCAAAACCTCTGATACGACACCAAAACCCTCAAACCAGACCAAAACCCTCAAACCAGGCTAAAACCCCTCAAACCAGGCCAAACCCCCTCAAAACAGACCAAACCCCCTCAAACCAGACCAACACCCCTCAGACCAAGCCAAAACTTCTCAAACCAGGCCAAAATCCCTCGAACCAGGCGAAACCCCCTCAAACCAGGCCAAACCCCTCAAACCAGGAAAAAACCTCTCAAACCAGGCCAAAACCCTTACTCCAGTCAAAAACACTCAAACCAGGCCAGAACTCTCAAACCAGGCCAAAACTCCTCAAACCAGGCCAAAACTCCTCAAACCAGGCCAAAACCCCTCAGACCAGGGCAAAACCCCTCAAAACAGGCCAAACCCCCTCAAACCAGGCCAAACCCCCTCAAACCAGGCCAAAACCCCTCAAACCAGGCCAAAACGCCTCAAACCAGACCAAAACCCTAAAACCAGGCTAAAACGCCTCAAAACAGGCCAAAACCCCTCAAACCAGACCAAAACCCTCAAACCAGGCTAAAACCCCGCAAACCAGGCCAAACCCCCTCAAACCAGGACAAGACCCCTCAAACCAGGCCAAAACCCCTCAAACCAGGCCAAAACCCCTCAAACCAGACCAAAACCCCTCAAACCAGACCAAAACCCTCAAACCAGGCTAAAACCCCTCAAACCAGGCCAAAACCCCTCAAACCAGGCCAAGACCCCTCAAACCAGGAAAAAACCTCTCAAACCAGGCCAAAACCCGTCACACAAGATGAAAACCTCGCACACCAGGCAAAAACCTCTGAAACCAGGCCAAACCCCTCAAACCAGGCCAAAACTCCTCAAACCAGGCCAAAACCCCTCAAACCAGGCCAAAACCCCTCAAACCAGGCCAAACCCCCTCGAACCAGGCCAAAACCCCTCAAACCAGACGAAAACCCTCAAACCAGGCTAAACCGCCTCAAAACAGGCCCAAACCCCTCAAACCAGGCCAAACCCCCTCAAACCAGGCCAAACCCCCTCAAACCAGGCCAAAACCCCTCAAACCAGACAAAAACCCTCAAACCAGGCTAAAACGCCTCAAAACAGGCCAAAACCCCTCAAACCAGGCCAAAACCCCTCAAACCAGGACAAAACCCCTCAAACCAGACCAAAACCCTCAAACCAGGCTAAAACCCCTCAAACCAGGCCAATCCCCCTCAAACCAGGCCAAAACCCCTCACACAAGATGAAAACCTCGCACACCAGGCAAAACCCTCTGAAACCAGGCCAAACCCCTCAAACCAGGCCAAAATTACTCAAACCAGGCCAAAACCCTTCAAACCAGGCCAAAACCCCTCAAACCAGGCCAAAACCCGTCAAACCAGGCCAAAACCCCTCAGACCAGGCCAAATCCTCTCACATTAGGGTAAAACCCTTAAACCAGGCCAAAACCCTTCAAACCAGGCCAAAACCTCTCAAACCAGGCCAAAACCTCTCAAACCAGGCAAAACACCTCAAACCAGGCTATAAACTCTCAAATCAGGCCAAAACGTCTCCCACCAGGCCAAAACTCTCAAACCAGGCCAAACCCCCTGAAAACAGGCCAAAATCCTTATTCCAGATAAAAAACCTCAAACCAAGCCAAAACCCCTCAAACCAGGCCAAACCCCCTCAAACCAGGCCAAAACCCGTCAAACCAGGCCAAAACCCCTCAGACCAGGCCAAATCCTCTCACACTAGGGTAAAACCCTTAAACCAGGCTAAAACCCTTAAACCAGGCTAAAACCTCTCAAACCAGGCAAAAACCCTTCAAACCAGGCCAAAACCTCTCAAACCAGACCAAAACCTCTCAAACCGGGCCAAAACCTCTCAAACCAGGCAAAACCACTCAAACCAGGCTATAAACTCTCAAACCAGGCCAAAACTCTTCAAACCAGGCCAAAACCCCTCAGAACAGGGCAAAACCTCTGATACGACACCAAAACCCTCAAACCAGACCAAAACCCTCAAACCAGGCTAAAACCCCTCAAACCAGGCCAAACCCCCTCAAAACAGACCAAACCCCCTCAAACCAGACCAACACCCCTCAGACCAAGCCAAAACTTCTCAAACCAGGCCAAAATCCCTCGAACCAGGCGAAACCCCCTCAAACCAGGCCAAACCCCTCAAACCAGGAAAAAACCTCTCAAACCAGGCCAAAACCCTTACTCCAGTCAAAAACACTCAAACCAGGCCAGAACTCTCAAACCAGGCCAAAACTCTCAAACCAGGCCAAAACTCCTCAAACCAGGCCAAAACTCCTCAAACCAGGCCAAAACCCCTCAGACCAGGGCAAAACCCCTCAAACCAGGCCAAACCCCCTCAAACCAGGCCAAAACCCCTCAAACCAGACCAAAACCCTCAAACCAGGCTAAAACGCCTCAAAACAGGCCAAAACACCTCAAACCAGGCCAAACCCCCTCAAACCAGGCCAAACCCCCTCAAACCAGACCAAAACCCTCAAACCAGGCTAAAACCCCTCAAACCAGGCCAAACCCCCTCAAACCAGGCCAAACCCCCTCAAACCAGGCCAAAACCCCTCAAACCAGGCCAAAATTACTCAAACCAGGCCAAAAGCCCTGAAACCAGGCCAAAAGCCCTGAAACCAGGCCAAAAGCCCTGAAACCAGGCCAAAACCCCTCAAACCAGGCCAAAACCCGTCAAACCAGGCCAAACCCCCTCAAACCAGGCCAAACCCCACAAACCAGGCCAAAAGCCCTCAAACCAGACCAAAACTCTCAAGCCAGGCCAAACCCCCTCAAACCAGGCCAAAACCCCTCAAACCAGACCAAAACTCTCAAGCCAGGCCAAAACCTCTCAGACCAGGCCAAAACCCTCAAACCAAGCCAAAACCTCTGAAACCAGGTGAAAACCTCTGAAACCAGGCCAAACCCCTTCAAACCAGGCCAAAACCCCTCAAACCAGGCCAAAACCCCTCAAACCAGGCCAAAACCCCTCAGACCAGGCCAAAACCCCTCAGACCAGGCCAAATCCTCTCACACTAGGGTAAAACCCTTAAACCAGGCTAAAACCCTTAAACCAGGCTAAAACCTCTCAAACCAGGCAAAAACCCTTCAAACCAGGCCAAAACCTCTCAAACCAGACCAAAACCTCTCAAACCAGGCAAAACCACTCAAAACAGGCTATAAACTCTCAAACCAGGCCAAAACTCTTCAAACCAGGCCAAAACCCCTCAGAACAGGGCAAAACCTCTGATACGACACCAAAACCCTCAAACCAGACCAAAACCCTCAAACCAGGCTAAAACCCCTCAAACCAGGCCAACACCCCTCAGACCAAGCCAAAACTTCTCAAACCAGGCCAAAATCCCTCGAACCAGGCGAAACCCCCTCAAACCAGGCCAAACCCCTCAAACCAGGAAAAAACCTCTCAAACCGGGCCAAAACCCTTACTCCAGTCAAAAACACTCAAACCAGGCCAGAACTCTCAAACCAGGCCAAAACTCTCAAACCAGGCCAAAACTCCTCAAACCAGGCCAAAACCCCTCAGACCAGGGCAAAACCCCTCAGACCAGGGCAAAACCCCTCAAAACAGGCCAAACCCCCTCAAACCAGGCCAAACCCCCTCAAACCAGGCCAAAACCCCTCAAACCAGGCCAAAACCCCTCAAACCAGGCCAAAACCCTAAAACCAGGCTAAAACGCCTCAAAACAGGCCAAAAACCCTCAAACCAGGCCAAAACCCTCAAAGCACACCAAAATATCTCAAACCAGGACAAAACGTCTCCCACCAGGCCAAAACTCTCAAACCAGGCCAAAACCTCTCAAACCAGGCCAAAACCCCTCAAACCAGGCCAAAACTCTCAAACCAGGCCAAAACTCCTCACACCAGGCCAAAACTCCTCACACCAGGCCAAAACTCCTCACACCAGGCCAAAACCCCTCAAACCAGGCCAAAACCCCTCAAACCAGGCCAAAACCCCTCAAACCAGGCCAAAACCTCTCAGACCAGGCCAAAACCCCTCAGACCAGGCCAAATCCTCTCACACTAGGGTAAAACCCTTAAACCAGGCTAAAACCCTTAAACCAGGCTAAAACCTCTCAAACCAGGCAAAAACCCTTCAAACCAGGCCAAAACCTCTCAAACCAGACCAAAACCTCTCAAACCAGGCAAAACCACTCAAAACAGGCTATAAACTCTCAAACCAGGCCAAAACTCTTCAAACCAGGCCAAAACCCCTCAGAACAGGGCAAAACCTCTGATACGACACCAAAACCCTCAAACCAGACCAAAACCCTCAAACCAGGCTAAAACCCCTCAAACCAGGCCAACACCCCTCAGACCAAGCCAAAACTTCTCAAACCAGGCCAAAATCCCTCGAACCAGGCGAAACCCCCTCAAACCAGGCCAAACCCCTCAAACCAGGAAAAAACCTCTCAAACCGGGCCAAAACCCTTACTCCAGTCAAAAACACTCAAACCAGGCCAGAACTCTCAAACCAGGCCAAAACTCTCAAACCAGGCCAAAACTCCTCAAACCAGGCCAAAACCCCTCAGACCAGGGCAAAACCCCTCAGACCAGGGCAAAACCCCTCAAAACAGGCCAAACCCCCTCAAACCAGGCCAAACCCCCTCAAACCAGGCCAAAACCCCTCAAACCAGGCCAAAACCCCTCAAACCAGACCAAAACCCTAAAACCAGGCTAAAACGCCTCAAACCAGGCCAAAAACCCTCAAACCAGGCCAAAACCCTCAAAGCACACCAAAATATCTCAAACCAGGACAAAACGTCTCCCACCAGGCCAAAACTCTCAAACCAGGCCAAAACCTCTCAAACCAGGCCAAAACCCCTCAAACCAGGCCAAAACTCTCAAACCAGGCCAAAACTCCTCACACCAGGCCAAAACTCCTCACACCAGGCCAAAACTCCTCACACCAGGCCAAAACCCCTCAAACCAGGCCAAAACCCCTCAAACCAGGCCAAAACCCCTCAAACCAGGCCAAAACCTCTCAAACCAGGCCAAACTCCTTAAACTAGGCTAAACCCCTTAAACCAGGCTAAAACCCTTAAACCAGGCTAAAACCTCTCAGACCACGTCAACCCCCCTCAATCGAGACCAAAATCCCTCAAATCCTGCTAAAACTCCTCAAACCAGGCCAACAACCCTCAGACCAAGCCAAAACTTCTCAAACCAGGCCAAAATCCCTCGAACCAGGCGAAACCCCCTCAAACCAGGCCAAACCCCTCAAACCAGGAAAAAACCTCTCAAACCAGGCCAAAACCCTTACTCCAGTCAAAAACACTCAAACCAGGCCAGAACTCTCAAACCAGGCCAAAACTCTCAAACCAGGCCAAAACTCCTCAAACCAGGCCAAAACCCCTCAGACCAGGGCAAAACCCGTCAAACCAGGCCAAAACCCCTCAGACCAGGCCAAATCCTCTCACATTAGGGTAAAACCCTTAAACCAGGCCAAACCCCCTTAAACCAGGCTAAAACCTCTCAAACCAGGCCAAAACCCTTCAAACCGGGCCAAAACCTCTCAAACCGGGCCAAAACCTCTCAAACCAGGCAAAACACCTCAAACCAGGCTATAAACTCTCCAATCAGGCCAAAACGTCTCCCACCAGGCCAAAACTCTCAAACCAGGCCAAACCCCCTGAAAACAGGCCAAAATCCTTATTCCAGACAAAAAACCTCAAACCAAGCCAAAACATCTCAAAACAGGCCAAACCCCCTCAAACCAGGCCAAACCCCCTCAAACCAGGCCAAAACCCCTCAAACCAGGCCAAAACCCCTCAAACCAGACCAAAACCCTCAAACCAGGCTAAAACGACTCAAAACAGGCCAGAACCCCTCAAACCAGGCCAAAACCCCTCAAACCAGACCAAAACGCTCAAACCAGGCCAAAACCCCTCAAACCAGGCCAAAATCCCTCACACAAGATGAAAACCTCGCACACCAGGCAAAAACCTCTGAAACCAGGCCAAACCCCTCAAACCAGGCCAAAATTACACAAACCAGACCAAAACCCTCAAACCAGGCCAAAGCCCCTCAAACCAGGCCAAAACCCCTCAAACCAGGCCAAACCCCCTCAAACCAGGCCAAAACCCCTCACACAAGATGAAAACCTCGCACACCAGGCAAAAACCTCTGAAACCAGCCCAAACCCCTCAAACCAGGCCAAAATTACTCAAACCAGGCCAAAAGCCCTGAAACCAGGCCAAAACCCTTCAAACCAGGCCAAAACCCCTCAAACCAGGCCAAAACCCCTCAAACCAGGCCAAAACCCCTCAGACCAAACCAAATCCTCTCACATTAGGGTAAAACCCTTAAACCAGGCTAAAACCCTTAAACCAGGCTAAAACCTCTCAAACCAGGCCAAAACCCTTCAAACCAGGCCAAAACCTCTCAAACCGGGCCAAAACCTCTCAAACCAGGCAAAACACCTCAAACCAGGCTATAAACTCTCAAATCAGGCCAAAACGTCTCCCACCAGGCCAAAACTCTCAAACCAGGCCAAACCCCCTGAAAACAGGCCAAAACCCTTATTCCAGATAAAAAACCTCAAACCAAGCCAAAACATCTCAAAACAGGCCAAACCCCCTCAAACCAGGCCAAACCCCCTCAAACCAGGCCAAAAACTCTCAAACCAGGCCAATACCCCTCAGATCAGGCCAAATCCTCACAAACTAAACCAAAACCTCTCAAACCAGGCCAAAACCCCTCAAACCAGGCCAAAACCCCTCAGACCAGGCCAACCCCCCTCAAACCAGGCCAACCCCCCTCAAACCAGGCCAACACCACTCAAACCAGGCAAAAACTCTCAATTGAGACCACAACCTCTCAAAGCAGGACAAAACGTCTCCCACCAGATCAAAACTCTCAAACCAGGTCAAAACACCTCAAACCAGGCCAAAACCCCTCAAACCAGGCCAAACCCCCTCAAACCAGGCCAAACCCTCTGAAACCAGGCCAAAACCTCTCAAACCAGGCCAAAACCCCTCAAACCAGGCCAAAACCCCTCAGACCGGACCACAGCCTCTAAAACCAGAACAAAACGTCTCCCACCAGATCAAAACTCTCAAACCAGGCCAAAACACCTCAAACCAGGCCAGAACCCTCAAACAAGGCAAAACCTCTCAAACCAGGCCAAAACCTCTCAAGCCAGGCCAAAAGCTCTCAAACCAGGCCAAGACCTCTCAAACCAGACAAAACCCCCTCAAAGCAGGCCAAACCCACTCAAATCAGGCCAAACCCACTCAAACCAGGCCAAAACCCTCAAACCAGGCCAAAACCTCTCAAAACAGGCCAAAACCCCTCAAAAAACGCCCAAAGCTCTCAAACCAGGCCAAAATCTCTTAAACCAGGCCAAACCCCTCAAACGAGGCCAACACCCCTCAAAGCAGGCAAAAATCTCTCAAACCAGGCCAAACTTCCACAAACCAGGCCAAAACCGTCAAACCAGGCCAAAACCCCTCAGACCAGGCCAAAACCTCTCAAACCAGGCCAAAACCCCTCAAACCAGGCCAAAAGCCCTCAAACCAGGCCAAAAGCCCTCAAACCAGGCCAAAAGCCCTCAAACCAGGCCAACACCCCTCAAACCAGGCCAAAACCCTGAAACCAGACCAAAACTCTCAAGCCAGGCTAAAATCTCTCAGACCAGGCCAAAACCCTCAAACCAAGCCAAAACCTCTCAAACCAGGTGAAAACCTCTGAAACCAGGCCAAACCCCTCAAACCAGGCCAAAATTACTCAAACCAGGCCAAAAGCCCTGAAACCAGGCCAAACCCCTTCAAACCAGGCCAAACCCCCTCAAACCAGGCCAAAACCCGTCAAACCAGGCCAAAACCCCTCAGACCAGGCCAAATCCTCTCACACCAGGCTAAAACTCTTAAACCAGGCTAAAACCTCTCAAACCAGGCAAAAACCCTTCAAACCAGGCCAAAACCTCTCAAACCAGACCAAAACCTCTCAAACCGGGCCAAAACCTCTCAAACCAGGCAAAACCACTCAAACCAGGCTATAAACTCTCAAACCAGGCCAAAACCCCTCAGAACAGGGCAAAACCCCTCAGAACAGGGCAAAACCTCTGATACGACACCAAAACCCTCAAACCAGACCAAAACCCTCAAACCAGGCTAAAACCCCTCAAACCAGGCCAAACCCCCTCAAAACAGACCAAACCCCCTCAAACCAGGCCAACACCCCTCAGACCAAGCCAAAACTTCTCAAACCAGGCCAAAATCCCTCGAACCAGGCGAAACCCCCTCAAACCAGGCCAAACCCCTCAAACCAGGAAAAAACCTCTCAAACCAGGCCAAAACTCTTACTCCAGTCAAAAACACTCAAACCAGGCCAGAACTCTCAAACCAGGCCAAAACTCTCAAACCAGGCCAAAACCCCTCAAACCAGGCCAAACCCCCTCAAACCAGGCCAAAACCCCTCAAACCAGGCCAAACCCCCTCAAACCAGGCCAAAACCCTCAAACCAGGCTAAAACGCCTCAAAACAGGCCAAAACCCCTCAAACCAGGCCAAAACCCCTCAAGCCAGGCCAAAACCCCTCAAACCAGACCAAAACCCTCAAACCAGGCTAAAACCCCTCAAACCAGGCCAAACCCCCTCAAACCAGGCCAAAACCCCTCACACAAGATGAAAACCTCGCACACCAGGCAAAAACCTCTGAAACCAGGCCAAACCCCTCAAACCAGGCCAAAATTACTCAAACCGGGCCAAAAGCCCTGAAACCAGGCCAAACCCCTTCAAACCAGGCCAAACCCCCTCAAACCAGGCCAAAACCCGTCAAACCAGGCCAAAACCCCTCAGACCAGGCCAAATCCTCTCACACTAGGGTAAAACCCTTAAACCAGGCTAAAACCCTTAAACCAGGCTAATACCTCTCAAACCAGGCAAAAACCCTTCAAACCAGGCCAAAACCTCTCAAACCAGACCAAAACCTCTCAAACCGGGCCAAAACCTCTCAAACCAGGCAAAACCACTCAAACCAGGCTATAAACTCTCAAACCAGGCCAAAACTCTTCAAACCAGGCCAAAACCCCTCAGAACAGGGCAAAACCTCTGATACGACACCAAAACCCTCAAACCAGGCTAAAACCCCTCAAACCAGGCCAAACCCCCTCAAAACAGACCAAACCCCCTCAAAACAGACCAAACCCCCTCAAACCAGGCCAACACCCCTCAGACCAAGCCAAAACTTCTCAAACCAGGCCAAAATCCCTCGAACCAGGCGAAACCCCCTCAAACCAGGCCAAACCCCTCAAACCAGGAAAAAACCTCTCAAACCAGGCCAAAACCCTTACTCCAGTCAAAAACACTCAAACCAGGCCAGAAGTCTCAAACCAGGCCAAAACTCTCAAACCAGGCCAAAACTCCTCAAACCAGGCCAAAACCCCTCAGACCAGGGCAAAACCCCTCAGACCAGGCCAAATCCTCTCACACTAGGGTAAAACCCTTAAACCAGGCTAAAACCCTTAAACCAGGCTAAAACCTCTCAAACCAGGCAAAAACCCTTCAAACCAGGCCAAAACCTCTCAAACCAGACCAAAACCTCTCAAACCGGGCCAAAACCTCTCAAACCAGGCTATAAACTCTCAAACCAGGCCAAAACTCTTCAAACCAGGCCAAAACCCCTCAGAACAGGGCAAAACCTCTGATACGACACCAAAACCCTCAAACCAGACCAAAACCCTCAAACCAGGCTAAAACCCCTCAAACCAGGCCAAACCCCCTCAAAACAGACCAAACCCCCTCAAACCAGGCCAACACCCCTCAGACCAAGCCAAAACTTCTCAAACCAGGCCAAAATCCCTCGAACCAGGCGAAACCCCCTCAAACCAGGCCAAACCCCTCAAACCAGGAAAAAACCTCTCAAACCGGGCCAAAACCCTTACTCCAGTCAAAAACACTCAAACCAGGCCAGAACTCTCAAACCAGGCCAAAACTCTCAAACCAGGCCAAAACTCCTCAAACCAGGCCAAAACCCCTCAAACCAGGCCAAAACCCCTCAGACCAGGGCAAAACCCCTCAAACCAGGCCAAACCCCCTCAAACCAGGCCAAACCCCCTCAAACCAGGCCAAAACCCCTCAAACCAGGCCAAAACCCCTCAAACCAGACCAAAACCCTAAAACCAGGCTAAAACGCCTCAAAACAGGCCAAAACCCCTCAAACCAGGCAAAACCCTCAAAGCACACCAAAATATCTCAAACCAGGACAAAACGTCTCCCACCAGGCCAAAACTCTCAAACCAGGCCAAAACCTCTCAAACCAGGCAAAACCCCTCACACAAGATGAAAACCTCGCACACCAGGCAAAAACCTCTGAAACCAGGCCAAACCCCTCAAACCAGGCCAAAATTACTCAAACCAGGCCAAAAGCCCTGAAACCAGGCCAAACCCCTTCAAACCAGGCCAAAACCCCTCAAACCAGGCCAAAACCTGTCAAACCAGGCCAAAACCCCTCAGACCAAACCAAATCCTCTCACATTAGGGTAAAACCCTTAAACCAGGCTAAAACCCTTAAACCAGGCTAAAACCTCTCAAACCAGGCCAAAACCCTTCAAACCGGGCCAAAACCTCTCAAACTGGGCCAAAACCTCTCAAACCAGGCAAAACACCTCAAACCAGGCTATAAACTCTCAAATCAGGCCAAAACGTCTCCCACCAGGCCAAAACTCTCAAACCAGGCCAAACCCCCTGAAAACAGGCCAAAAACCTTATTCCAGATAAAAAAACTCAAACCAAGCCAAAACATCTCAAAACAGGCCAAACCCCCTCAAACCAGGCCAAACCCCCTCAAACCAGGCCAAAAACTCTCAAACCAGGCCAAACCCCTCAAACCAGGCCAAAACCTCTCAAACCAGGCCAAAACGTCTCAAACCAGGCCAAAACCTCTCAAACCAGGCCAAAACGTCTCAAACAAGGCCAAAACCCCTCTAACAAGGCCAAAACCTCTCAAACAAGGCAAAACCCCTCTAACAAGGCCAAAACCTCTCAAACCAGGCAAAAACACTCAAACCAGTCAAAAACACTCAAACCAGGCTACAAACTCTCAAATCAGGCCAAAACGTCTCATACCAGACCAAAACTCTCAATCCAGACCAAAACCTCTCTAACCAGGCCAAAACGTCTCCCGCCAGACCAAAACTCTCAAACCAGGCCAAAACCCCTCAAACCAGGCCAAAACCCAGAAACCAGGCCAAACCCCCTAAAACCAGGCCAAAATCTCTCGAACCATGCCAAAACCCGCAAACCAGGTCAAAACCCCCAATCCAGGCCAACCTCCCTTAAACCAGGCCAAAACTCTCAAATCAGGCCAATACCCCTCAAATCAGGCCAAATCCTCACAAACTAAGCCAAAACCTCTCAAACCAGGCCAAAACCCCTCAAACCAGGCCAAAACCCAGAAACCAGGCCAAATCCCTCAAACCAAGCCAAAACCTCTCAAATCAGGTCAAACCCCCTCAAACCATCCAAACCCCCTCAAACCAGGCCAAAACCCCTCACACCAGGCCAAAACTCCTCAAACCAGGCCAAAACGTCTCAAACCAGGCCAAAACGTCTCAAACCAGGCCAAAACCTCTCAAACCAGGCCAAAACCTCTCAAACCAGGCCAAAACCTCTCAAACCAGGCCAAAACCCCTCTAACAAGGACAAAACCCCTCACACCAGGCCAAAACCCCTCAGACCAGGCCAAAACCCCTCAGACCAGGCCAAAAACTCTCAAACCAGGCAAAAACACTCAAACCAGGCTATAAACTCTCAAATCAGGCCAAAACCTCTCATACCACAGCAAAACCTCTCTAACCAGGCCAAAACGTCTCCCACCAGGCCAAAACTCTCAAACCAGGCCAAACCCCCTCAAACCAGGCCAAAACCGTAAAACCAGGCCAAAACGTCTCAAACCAGGACAAAATTACTCAAACCAGGCTAAGAGCCCTGAAACCAGGCCAAAACCCTTCAAACCAGGCCAAAACCCCTCAAACCAGGCCAAAACCCCTCAGACCGGACCACAGCCTCTCAAACCAGAACAAAACGTCTCCCACCAGATCAAAACTCTCAAACCAGGCCAAAACACCTCCAACCAGGCCAGAACCCTCAAACAAGGCAAAACCTCTCAAACCAGGCCAAGACCTCTCAAACCAGACAAAACCCCCTCAAAGCAGGCCAAACCCACTCAAATCAGGCCAAACCCACTCAAACCAGGCCAAACCCACTCAAACCAGGCCAAAACCCTCAAACCAGGCCAAAACCTCTCAAAACAGGCCAAAACCCCTCAAAACACGCCCAAAGCTCTCAAACCAGGCCAAAATCTCTTAAACCAGGCCAAAACCGTCAGACCAGGCCAAAACCTCTCAAACCAGGCCAAAACCCACAAATCAGGCCAAACCCCTTCAAACCAGACCAAAACCCTCAAGCCAGGCCAAAAACCCTCAAACCAGGCCAAAAACCCTCAAACCAGGCCAAAACCTCTCAGGCCAAAACCTCTCAGACCAAAACCCTCAAACCAGGCCAAAACCCCTCAGACCAGGCCAAAACCCCTCAGACCAGGTCAAAACCTCTCAAACCAGGCAAAAACACTCAAACCAGGCTATAAACTCTCAAATCAGGCCAAAACCTCTCATACCACAGCAAAACCTCTCTAACCAGGCCAAAACGTCTCCCACCAGGCCAAAACTCTCAAACCAGGCCAAAATCCCTCAAACCAGGCCAAAACCCCTCAAACCAGGCCAAAACCGTAAAACCAGGCCAAAACGTCTCAAACCAGGACAAAATTACTCAAACCAGGCTAACAGCCCTGAAACCAGGCCAAAACCCCTCACACCAGGCCAAATTCTCTCACACTAGGGTAAAACCCTCAAACCAGACCAAAACTCCTGATAGCAGGCCAAAACCCCTCAAACCAGGCCAAAACCGTAAAACCAGGCCAAAACGTCTCAAACCAGGACAAAATTACTCAAACCAGGCTAACAGCCCTGAAACCAGGCTAACAGCCCTGAAACCAGGCTAACAGCCCTGAAACCAGGCCAAAACCCCTCAAACCAGGCCAAAACCCCTCAGACCAGGCCAAATTCTCTCACACTAGGGTAAAACCCTCAAACCAGACCAAAACTCCTGATAGCAGGCCAAAACTCCTCAAACCAGGCCAAAATATCGCAAACCAAGGTAAAAACCCTCAGACCAGGTCAAAACCCCTTAAACCAGGCCAAAACCCTCAAACCAGGCCAATCCCCCTCAAACCAGGCCAAAAGCCCTCACAACAGGCCAAAACCCCTCACAACAGGCCAAAACCCTTCACAACAGGCCAAAACCTCTCAAACCAGGCCAAAACCTCTCAAACCAGGCCAAAACCCCTCACAACAGGCCAAAACGTCTCAAACCAGGCCAAAACATCTCAAACCAGACCAAAACCCCTCATAACAGGCCAAAACATCTCAAATCAGGCCAAAACGTCTCAAACCAGGCCAAAACGTCTCAAACCAGGCGAAAACCCCTCAAACCAGGCCAAAACCCCTCAAACCAGGCCAAAACCCCTCAAACCAGGTGAAAACTCTCAAACCAGACCAAAACCTCTCATTCCAGCTCCGTACCCCCCCTTCTAGCCCAGGACCCCGCTCCAGACCCCCGGAGCACCGCGTGGCACCGAGCTCCTGCCTATCCCCGGGGACACAAGGGCCGGATAGTGGCTCCCGGGACCGTTTTTCGCCGCCACGGTGACCAGCACCACGCTGAACCCGCCAGCCCCGGCACCCATCCCGGGAGCTCTCCCGCCTGTCACCTTCGCCCCTGGCGCAGCGAGCGAGTGCCGGTTGCCCTGGCCTTGACCCCCCCCCTCCCCGCCCCCGCTATCGCAGGTTTATGGCAACCAGCGGGCGGCGCCAGCTGCCACCTCACTGCGCCCCTTGCCCTGAGGCCAGGCCGGCTGAGGGCGGCGCTGCCGTCATCACCCTCCTCCACCATCTTCAGCCGCCTGTCGCCTTCCCCGGGGACACCCGCCCGCCCACAGGGCTGCGGCGCCGACACCCGCCTTTGACACCGGCGCCAAAACGCGGCACTGACACCTAAAGGCGGCGCCGATGCCGAAACATGGTGCCAAAACAGGACGCTTTGTTCCTTGATGTCTGGGACTTTATCTCCTTGATATGTCATTGATGTCTCCCTGGTGTCTCCTCGATGTCTCCTTGATATCTGGGGCTTTGGCTCCTCAATGTCTCCTCGATGCCTCCTTGATGTGTGCAGCTCTGTCTCCTCAATGTCTCCTTGATATCTGGAGCTTTGTCTCCTTGATGTCCCTTTGATGCGTCCTTGATATCTATCTGGGGCTTTGTCACCTTAACGTCTCCTTGATGTGTCCTCGATGTCTGGAGCTCTGTCTCCATGATGTCAGCCAAGACGCTCCCTATTTACCAACTTTGCTCAGCAAATGGCCAAACCCATCCCTGGGGGGTGGGGAGGGAAGGAAACCTCAGGAAAACAAAGACACAAGGGAAAACTAAACCAAAACATGCCAGTAAAGCTTTGATGTACCCCAGTGAGGCCTCAGCAGGGATGGTCGGGGCTCGGCTCTTCCAACGGCACCGAGGCCTGAATGCGGGGTCGACGCCTCAATGCGGTGCTGAGGCCGAAGCGCAACGCCGAGGCCTAAACATGGCGCTGAGGCCCAAACACAGCACCGAGGCCCAAACATGGCGCCGAGGCCCAAACACAGCACCGAGGCCCAAACACAGCACCGAGGCCTAAGTGCAATGCTAAGGCCTGAACACGGCGCCGAGGCCTAAAGGTGGTGCCAAGGCTTAAACACAACATTGAGGCCTAAACGTGGCGCCAAGACCTAAACATGGCGCCGAGGCTCAAACACGGAGCCGAGGCCTAAACACAGCACCAAGGCCTAAACGTGGCGCTAAGGCCCAAACATGGCACCAAGGCCTAAATGCAACACTAAGGTCTAAACGTGGCGCTGAGGCCTAAACACAGCGCTATGGCCTAAGCATGGCGCTGAGGCTCAAACACAGCACCGAGGCCTAAACATGGCGCTGAGGTCCAAACATGGCGCCGAGGCTCCAACACGGCACTGAGGCCTAAACGTGGCGCCGAGGCTCCAACACGGCACCGAGGCCAAACGTGGCACCAAGGCCTAAATATGGCGCTAAGGCCCAAACATGGCACCAAGGCCTAAATGCAACACTAAGGTCTAAACGTGGTGCTGAGGTCTCAACACAACATTGAGGCCTAAACGTGGCGCTGAGGCCTAAACACAGCGCTAAGGCCTAAGCACGGCACCGAGGCCTAAGCATGGCGCCGAGGCTCAAACACAGCACCGAGGCCTAAACATGGCGCCGAGGCCAAGTGCAACACTAAGGCCTGAACATGGCGCCGAGGCTCGAACACGGCACCGAGGCCTAAACGTGGCGCTGACGCCTAAAGGCAGCACTGCCCCCACTCACTCCGCCCCCGCCCCCCCGCCCCGGGGCAGGCGGCAGCGGCCCCTCCCCACGCCGCCATTTCCCGCCAAAAGCGGCGCCGTTTCCCGCCCGCCCCGCTAGCCCCGCCCCCCCCGCCGCGCAGCCGCGTCCCCGCTCAGGCGCGCTCAGCCGAGCGCCGCATCATCCACCCGCCGCCATCTTGCGGAAGCGCCCACCGGCACCGGCGGAACCACCGGGACCCCTCGGGGCGGGGGCGGCAGCGGGGAGGGGAGCACGCCCAGACCCCCCCCCCCCCACCCCCCTACCCCCCACCCCCAAACACCGGGCGAGGCCGGAGGGGCGGCCCCGGCGGGATGTTTCACGGTATCGCGGCCCCGGCCGGGATGGGAGGTGAGAGACCGGCGGGACCGGGCCCCGCCGCTCCCCGCGGGCCACGGAGGGGGGGGGGGACACACACCGGGGTTAACGGGGGACGGATCTGTGCTGGGGGGGGGGGGGCACACACCGGGGTTACCGAGGGACAACCTGGGCGGGGGGGGGGGGGGGGGTGGGGCCGACCGGGCTTACCGAGGGATGCTTTGGGCTACCGGGGGCGACACCGGGGCTACCCAGCCCTCGCCTCATGCTGCCCCCCCCGCCGCTTTGCAGCCCCCGGGAACAAGCCGGAGCTGTACGAGGTGAGTAGGGACGCCCCCGCCCCCTCCCCCCCCCCCCCCCCCCCCCGGGGCAGGGCAGCGGCCGCCGGTGCCCCCCGGTAACCCCCCCCCGGTGCCCCCCCGGTTGTCCCCGCAGGAGGTGAAGCTCTACAAGAACGCGCGGGAGAGGGAGAAGTGAGTCCGGCGCCACCGGTTTTGCCGTCGCGGTCCCTCCCGGGACACCGCTCCCCGTTTGCCGCCGCGGTCCCTCCCGGGACGCCCTGTCCCACCGCGGTCCCTCCTGGGACATCGTTCTCCATCCTGGTGCCCTCTTGTCCATCACGGTCCTTCCTGGGATGCCATTGTCCATCCTGGTCCCTCTTGAGTCACCATCATCCATCCCGGTCCCCTTCTCTCCATCCTGGTCCTTCCTGGGACACCGTGACCCGTCGTGGTTCCCTTCTCTCCATCCTGGTCCCTCCTGGGAGACACCCCGCTCCATCGGGGCTCCCCCTGGCCCAGCGTGGTCCCCTTCTCCCCTGGTCCCTCCTGGGACACCGCTCTCGCCCCGCGGTCCCCCCTTCTCCTCTCCCCCACCGCGCTCCCCGCTGCGGTCGCAGGTACGACAACATGGCCGAGCTCTTTGCGGTGGTGAAGACGCTGCAGGCGCTGGAGAAGGCCTACATCAAGGACTGCGTCTCCCCCAACGAGTGAGTCCCGCGGTGCCGGCGCCTCCGGCGCCCTGTCCCTGCCGGGGCGGCGGTGGGGACAACCCCGGCCCCTCCCAGGTACACGGCCGCCTGCTCCCGCCTCCTGGTCCAGTTCAAAGCCGCCCTCAAGCAAGTGCAGGGCTCCGAGATCAGCTCCATCGACGATTTCTGCCGCAAGTTCCGGGTGAGCCGCCGCGGTGCCGGCACCGGGACCCTCGGCCCCGGCACGCCGGGGTTTCAGCGCTGACGGCGGCGGCGTCTCCTCGCAGCTCGACTGCCCCTTGGCCATGGAGAGGATCAAGGAGGACCGGCCCATCACCATCAAGGACGACAAGGGCAACCTCAACCGCTGCATCGCCGACATCGTCTCCGTACGGTGCCGGGGCTCGGTGGGGGGGGTGGTTTCGGGGCGGGCCGGGGCGCGGTTGAGCCTTTTTCGCCCCTTTTTTCCTCTCGGTTTTCTCGGCAGCTTTTCATCACGGTGATGGACAAACTGCGCCTGGAGATCCGCGCCATGGACGAGGTGGGGCTCGCCGCGGGCGGGGCGGCGCCGCGCCGGGTTGGGGGTTTGGCGCCGCCGGCGCGGTGGTGCCTCAACGCCGAGTTCCCTCCCCCGCCAGATCCAGCCGGACCTGCGGGAGCTGATGGAGACGATGAACCGCATGAGCCACCTGCCCCCCGACTTCGAGGGCCGGCAGAAAGTCCAACAATGGTGAGCGCCAGCGCGCCGGCGCCGCTCCCGGCGCCACGTTGGGCGCGCCGCCGACGCCGACGCCGTCTCCCCGCCAGGCTCCAGACGCTCAGCGGGATGTCGGCGTCGGACGAGCTGGACGACTCCCAGGTCCGGCAGATGCTCTTCGACCTGGAATCCGCCTACAACGCCTTCAACCGCTTCCTCCACGCCTGAGCCGCGCGGCACCACCGGTGCCCGCCCGGTCGGAACCTCCCCGTCGCTTCCCCGTCCCCTCCCAGTTCCCTCCCACTCCTCTCCCTGGTGTTCAGAGGAAGCTGAGGACAATAAACCCCCTCGCCGGGACCCCAAAAACCACCAGCCACGCTCATAAATACGGGGTGTAATGGCCACGCGCCGGTAAAACCACGAGGCGCCAGCACCGCCGCGGCGGCGCTTCAGAGGCTCTTGCAGAAGAGCTTGCGGTGCCGCGCCACGGCGGGGCCGCGCCAGGCTTCGCCGGCCTCGCCCCGGCGGACGTGGCGGCCGCAGAGCCGCAGCTCCCGGATCGCGCCGGCGGTTCTGGCCCAGGTCGCGGCGTCCGACGGCGCCGCCACGGAGCAGCCTGCGGGGGTGGGGAAAGGGCCACCGTTAGGACCCCACCGGGGGACATGGAGGGGGGGGTTTGCCACCGGTGCCGGTGCCGGTGCCGTACCTGCCAGGCTGAGGAACTGGAGCCCGCGGCTCCTCTCTTCCAGGGCGCAGAGCAGCGCCCGCAGCCCCGCGGCGCCAACGCCGGGATTCGCCGAAAAATCCAGGGAAACCAGCGCTGGGCACGCCGGGAGATGCCTGTGGGCAGGGGGGAGGTGGCCGAGGGGGGTCCCCAAAGGGACCCCTTTGTCCCCAAGGGCGGCCCCGCCGCCCCCGGCACGGCCCCGCACTGGAGCTGGGGCTCCGGCGGGAGGTGGAGGGTCCCGGTGCCGCCACCCCTCGGGGTCCCCGTGTCCCCTCACCTGGCCACCTCCAGGATGTCATCGTCCCCCAGGTGGTTCCCGGAGAACGTGAGGTGGGTCAGGGCGCAGCCCTCCTGCGGGGAAAGCCGCACCGGCATCGGCACCGGCACGATGCCGACGCTGGCTCTGGCACGACGCCGGCACCAGCATCCTCCCCCCCGCCCCGGGCCCACCGCGTCCCCGCCGCGTCCCCCTCTCACCTGCGCCAGGTACCTGCCAAGCGCCCCGGTGAGGGGCTGTGGTGCCGGCCCGGCGACCGAGCCCAGCTCCAGCCGGACGACGCCGCGGCCCGGCAAAGCGCCGAGGAGCCGCGCCAGCCCCGCCGAGCCCAGGGCGTTGTGGGACAGGGCCAAGCTCCGGAGCCGCGCGGCGCCTGCGGGCGGACGGTGGCGCCGTTAACCGAGCCCGCCCGGCGCCTGGCGCGGTGCCGGGGCGGTGCCGGTGCCGCCGGCGCTTACCCTCGAGGGCGAAGGCGCCGGTGAAGCCGCAGGCCTGGAGGCGCAGCGTGGTGAGGGCCGGGCAGGCCGGCAGCAGCAGGGCTAGGGGCCGGCAGCCGGCGTCGCCCAGCGGGTTCAGGCTCAGGTCCAGCTCCTCCAGGCTCTGCCGGGGCGGGCGGGGGTGAGGGGAAAGGGCAAAGTTTGGGGGGGAAAAGGGCAAAGTTTGGGGGGGAAAAGGGCAAAGTTTGGGGGGGAAAAGGGCAAAGTTTGTGGGGGAAAGGGCAAAGTTTGTGGGGAAAAGGGCAAAGTTTGTGGGGAAAGAGCAACGTTGGGGGGAAAAGGGCAACGTTGGGGGGGAAAGGCAAAATTTGGGGGGAGAAAGGGCAACGTTGGGGGGACAGGCAAGATTTAGGGGGAACAGAGGAAAGGTTTGGGGTGACAAAGACGAGGTTTGGGGGCAAAAAAGGCAAAGTTTGGGCGCGTAGGTGAGATGGGGGGGGTCGGACGAGAGGTTTAGGGGCGAGATGAAGAACTTTGGGGGACAACGGAGAGGTTTGGGGGGCGGGGGGGCAACTACCCCTGCGCCGCAACTCGGGGGGTGGGGGTGCCCTTACCTGGAGGGCGCCGGCGGTGCCGGGGGGCAGGAGGTGCCGCAGCCCTTGGGCTCCCAGGCGGTTCCCGGCCAGGTCGAGGAGGGTGAGGGCCGGCAAAGTGGCCAACGTGGCTCCCAGCTCGGCGGCCTCGGCGTCGGCCAAGCCGCAGCCGCGCAGCCGGAGCTGCCGCAGCGGCGCCTGCAGCTTGAGGGCCCGCAGCAGCGGCGGGAGGTGAGGGGGGCGCGGGGCCAGGCCCCCCCCGACCCCCAACGCGGGGCTCCGCTCCTGCAGCTCCGTCACCTTCAGCAGCAGCGGGTCAGGCTCTGCCGGGAGAGACAACCCGGTTGGGGGGCGTTTCGGGGGCGTTTCGGTGGCCCCGGGGATGGGGACCCCCAGCTGGGGACACGGGGGGGGGGGGGGGGGGGGCCCTTACCCACCGCCAGGCTCCGGCAAGCCCTGCGGTACCGCTCGGCCAAGGGCGGCAGGTCCCAGCCCTGCACCTCCGCCAGCACCTGCAACGCCGCAGCCGTCACCGGTGCCACCGCCGGCACCTTCCGCGGCGCTGGGTGGGGTGAGGGGGGGGACACACGCACGCGCACACACGGGCTCACCTCCTCGTTGCTCTGCAGGACGTCCCCCACGGGGTCCTGGGGGGCCAGGAGAGCCCCCTCTTTCTTCAGGGTGAGCCGCGGCAGCAGCCCGCACGCCTGGTAGTACCGCTCGGCCGCCCGCTCCGCCAGCCAGCCCACGGCGCGGCTCTCGCTGCCGCCATGGCACCGCCGTCACCGCCGGGCGCCGCCACCCGCCACGGGGAGGGGGTCCCAAAAGAGGGGAGTCGGGGGAGGGGGGCAAAGCTCTTACCTTTGGGGCACAGGGATGAGGAAGACGTTGTCCTGGATGCGGACGCGCACGCGAAGGGCAGGCGGCGGCGCCGGTGCCGGTGCTGGTGCCGGTGCTGGCGCTGGTGCTGGCGCCAGCACCGGTGCGCACGGGGGGCTCCGCTCGCCCTCCACTTCAGCGGGGAGGGGGGTCCCGGCCGCCTCGGGAGGTCGGCGTTCCCGGCAGCGCCCCACTGGGGTCCTTTCCACCAGGTGGGTGAGGCGGCTTTGCCGGCGGCGCCGAGCCGGAGCGGCGCCCCCACCGTCGCTCTCTGGTCCGGTGCTGTCCCCCGAAGCGGTGGCCGGTTCGTGGTGTTCCCGGCGCGGCCGCTTACGGCCCCCCCGGGCCCCGCCGAGGTCGTCTTCCAGCCAGTCCTCCTCCTCCCGGTACTGCTCGGCCGGGATGAGGGCCGGCCGCGGTGGCGCCGGTTGCCGGCACGCCGTCGCTGCGCCGCCACCGCCCAGAAGGGATTTGGCACTGCCAAGGCCCCGCATGGCGGCTTCGTACTCGGCCACCACCTCCTCCTCCTCCTCCTCCGTCCCCCTGCCGAGCCCCGGCGCCCGCTGCCGCTTCTTCACCGGCATCTCGCCATCCCCCGGCTCCGCCGCCGCCATTTGGCGCTCGGCCCCCGACGGCGGCGAATCCGGCGAGGGCTGCGGCGCGGCTGCGGGATACCGGCACCCTCAGCCCCCCGCGGGTCCACCCCCCCCCCCAAAACACCCCGGGGGGGGGGAAGGCGTCGCCGCGTCCCACCTCGCGCCGCCGCCGCCGCCGCGGTCTCCCTGAGCAGGCGCTCAGCCGCCCGGCACCGCTGCCACGTCTCCTGGTCCAGCTCGTCGCCGTAGGTCCTCGCCCACTCCTCCAGCGTCCCCAGTGGCGTCAAACCCTACGGGGAGGTGGGAGACTGGGGACGTCAGGGTCTCCCAGTCCACCCCCCTGCCCCAAACTGGGGTCTCCCCCCGCCCGCCGGCAGCCCCACCTGGGCGTTCCTGGCCGTCACCGAGGCCCCGCGCCGCACCAGCAGCTCGGCCACCTCGAAGTGGCCGCAGGCCAGCGCGTCGTGGAGGGGGGTGATGCCCTCGCAGCCCGGCCCCCCCGGGTCGTCCAGCGCCGCTCCCCGCTCCAGCAGCAGGCGGGCGATTTCTGGGGGGGGGGCAGGTGATGGTGAGGAGGGGGAGGAAGAGGAGGAAGAGGAGAGAAAGAGGATGAGATGATGGCGAGAAGGCGAGGAGGAGGAGGAGGGCGAGGCAAGGAGGAGGGCGAGGAGGAGGAGCAAGAGGAGGACGAGGCGAGGCCGAGGAGGAGGAGGAGGCCGAGGAGGCCGAGGAAGAGGAGGAGGCCGAGGAAGAGGAGGAGGCCGAGGAAGAGGAGGAGGCCGAGGAAGAGGTGAGGCCGAGGAAGAGGTGAGGCCGAGGAAGAGGAGGAGGCCGAGGAAGAGGAGGAGGCCGAGGAAGAGGAGGCCGAGGAAGAGGTGAGGACAAGGCGTGGAGGAGGAGGAGGAGGAAGAAGAGGAGGAGGAAGAGGAGGAAGAAGAGGAGGAAGAAGAGGAGGAAGAAGAGGAGGAAGAAGAGGAGGAAGAAGAGGAGGAAGAAGAGGAGGAGGAAGAGGAGGAGGAAGAGGAGGAAGAGGGGGCTCACCCAGGTGCCCGTGGTTGCAGGCCTCGTGCAGCGGCGTCCAGCCGCAGTAATCGCGGGGGTTCAGGGGGTGCCCCTGCAAAAAACCATGAGGGGGGGGGGGGGCTCAGGTGCCGCCAGGCTTGGCCAGGGGGCCCTGGGGACTCCCCCCCAACCCCCCTGAGCCCGCCCCCGCCCCCCCCAAAAGCGGGGGGCCCCCGGCACCCACCTGCCGGAGGAAGAGCTGGACGCGGCGCAGGTCGCCCTCGATGCAGGCGCGGTGCAGGGGGGTCTCGCCCCGCTCGTTCCGCCGGTTCCACTGGGGAGGGGGAGCCATGGGGACCCCCCCCCCCCCAACCCCGTTTGGGGGGGGTGGGGGAAAGGGGAGCCCCCCCAGCCCAATTTTGGGGGTGTCAAAGGAAAAGGGAGACAAACCCCCCCCCTCAATTTTAGGGGTTTTAGGAGGACTAGGGGAAAGGCCAGACCAGCCCCCCCCCCCCCCTCTTTGGGGGTGTCAGGGAAGGGGGAGACCCCCCCACCCCAATTTTGGGGGTGTCAGGGGAATGGGTACACCCCCCCACCCCAATTTTGCAGGTATTAGGGCAAGGGAGAGCCCCCCCCCCCGATTTTGGGGGTGTCAGGAGAGTCCCACCTCAATTTTGGGGGTGCCAGGGGAAGTGGGAGACACCACCCCCCCACCCCCCAATTTTGGGGTTGTCGGGGGAGCACCCAGCGCCCCTCACCTTGCTGATCCGCCGGCGCCCGGGGACGCTCTTGCTGTAGCCCTCGAGCTCCTCTTCCTCCCCCTCTGCGAGACGCCCCGGTCCCGTGAGGAAGACCCCCCCTGGGGACCCCATGACCCCCCCTAGACCCCCCCGGGGACCCCATGACCCTCCCCAAGCCCCCCCTAGGGACCCCATGACCCCCCCCAAGCCCCTTCTAGACACCCCCTAGACACCCCATGACCCCCCCAAGCCCCCCCCAGGGACCCCATGACCCCCCCCAATCCCCCTCTACACCCCCCATGGGGACACCATGACCCCCCCATGACCCCCCCTAGACACCCCATGACCCCCCCAAGCCCCCCTAGACCCTCCCTGTTGACCCTATGACCCCCCCAAGCCCCCTCTAGACACCCCATGACCCCCCCAAACCCCCCCTAGGGACCCTGTGACCCCCCCAAGCCCCCCCGTGGGGACCCCATGACCCCCCCAAGCCCCCTCTAGGGACCCTATGACCCCCCCAAGCCCCCTCTAGACACCCCATGACCCCCCCAAACCCCCCCTAGGGACATGACCCCCCCAAGCCCCCTCTAGGGACCCCATGACCCCCTAAGCCCCCCCTAGGGACCCCATTACTCCCCCAAAACCCCCCGTAGACCCCCCGTGGGGACCCCATGACACCCCCAAGCCCCCCCTAGCCCTCCCCAACCCCCCCCAGACCCCCCCTGGGGACCCCATGACCCCTCCAAGCCCTCTCTAGGGACCCCATGACCCCCCCAAGCCCCCCCTAGACTCCCCCTGGGGACCCCATGACCCCCCCGGGCCCCCCCCCCCGACCCCCCTCACCGCTCTCCGACAGCTCCAGCTCGCTCTCCTCCTGCGCCTCGCTGCTCTCGGGCTCTTCCTCCTCCTCCTCCTCCTCCTCGCCACCCCCCCCCAGCCCCCCCAGCCGCGCCAAGGTGCCGGCGGCCGCTTCGGCGTCCCCGTCCCGCAGCTGCAGCGCGTGGAGGTGCCGCAGGATCTGCCGCTGGGGAGGAGGAGGAGGAGGAGGAGGAGGAGGAAGAAAAGGAAGGTCAAGCGCCCAGCCTGGAGTGTTGGGGACACTGGGGGGGGGGGGGAGGGGGGATATTTTGGGGTCCCCCTCACCTGGAGCCGGGGGTCTCCGGCCGCCTCGGCCCGCGCCAGGGCGGTTTGGAAGCAGGGCTGGAGCTGGGCAGGGGGCTCGCCCGCCTCCGCCAGCGCCAGCGCCATGTTCAGCCACGTCTTCCCCTCCTGGGCACCCACCGGGGGGGAGGGGGGGTCAGCACCCACCACAGGACCCCCCCCCCGACACCCCCAGGGATGGGGGGGGGGGGGTGTGTCTCACGTTGAGTGTGTGTGTCCCCCCCTCCACAGCGAAGGGCCCCAAGGACCTGACGGGACCCCCCTAAAGACCTGGAGAATCTCCCCGAGGTGCCCCCTGAGGGGGCGCAGGGATCTGAAGAGCCCCCCCCCCGGGACCCAAGGAGCACCCCCAGAGACCCAGGGAACCCCCCATGGGACCTGAGGAGCCCCCCCCGGCACCCAAACCCCCCCCCCAGGCTCCCAAGAACCGCCCCCGGGCACCCAAAACTTCCCCCCAGGCACCCAAGAACCCCACCCCCGGGTCCCAAGGAGCCCCCCCAGGGACCTAAGAACCCCCCCCCGGCACCCAAAAACCCCCCTGGGCACCCAAACCCCCCCCCCCCCCGGGCACCCAAGAACAACCCCCAGGCCCCAAGGAGCCCCCTCGGGGACCCACCCCCCCCCCCAGGGACCCAAGAACCCCCCCCGGGCACCCCAAAACCCACCCTGGGCACCCAAGAACGCCCCCCGGGCCCCCCCCCGGCGCCCCTCTTGCCTCCAGCGCGTCCCCCCGGTGCAGCGCCAGCTCCTCCCGGTAGTGCTGCACCGCTCGCCCGTGGTCCTTCAAGTCCCCGAAGGTGGTGGCCAGCGAGACGTGGATGGTGGCCAACTCCCCCGGCGGCCGCCCCAGCGCCTGGGCCAAGCTCAGCTGCCCCCCAGGACCCCCCCCTTGTCAGCGGGAAAGTGCCCAAGACCCCCCCAAACCCCCCCTGGGTGTCCCCAAACCCCTCTCAGTGTCCCCAAACCCCTCAGTGTCCCCAACCCCCCCCTCAGCTCTGTCCCCCCTTCCCCGCTGCTGCCGGGAGGCCCCACACGGGTCCCTTGGGGGGGACTGGGGGACTCGGAGCCCTTCTGGGGGTCCCCAGACCCCCCCCGGGTATCCCCAGACCCCCTCGGTGTCCCCAACCCCTGCCTTGGTGTCACCAAACCCCCACCCGAGGGTCACCAGACCCCCCCCTCGGTGTCCCCAAGCCTCCCCCGGGTGTCCCCAGACCCCCCCTGGGTGTCCCCAGACCCCCCCCGGGTGTCCCCAGACCCCCCCCGGGGGTCCCCAGACCCCCCTCTCGCCCCCCCCACCTGCCGCTGGTAGTAGCCCACGGCGCGGCCGTAGTCGCCGTGCTTGGAGAAGGTGTCGCCGAGCTGCTCGCAGATGGCCAGCGCCGCGGGGGGGTCACTGGCCGCCGCCTCCAGGGCCTCCTGCAGCCGCGTCACCTTGGTGGCTGCGGGGGGCGGGGAGGGGGACACAATCAGGCCACGTTGGGGACCCCCAGAAGGGCTCCGAGTCCCCCAGTCCCACCCAAGGGACCCGTGTGGGGCCTCCCGGCAGCAGCGGGGAAGGGGGGACAGAGCTGAGGGGGGGGTCTGGGGACACCGGGGGGGGTTTGGGGACACCCAGGGGGAGTTGAGGACACTGAGGGGGGGTTGGGGACACCCAGAAGGGCTCCGAGTCCCCCAGTCCCCCCCAAGAGACCCGTGTGGGGCCTCCTGGCAGCAGCAGGGAAGCGGGGACAGAGCTGAGGGGGGGGTTGGGGACACTGACGGGGGGTTTGGGGACACCGATGGGGGGGTTTGGGGATGCCATGGGAGGACTTGGGGGACACCGGGGGGGGGTGTGGACAACGGGGGGGGCTTGGGGACACTGAGAGGTTTGGGGACACCCAGGGAGGGTTTGGGGACACTCAGGGAGGGTTTGGGGACACCCAGCGGGGGGGGGGGGTTTGGGGACACCCAGCAGGGGAGCTTGGGGACACCCAGCAGGGGGGTTGTGGGGACACCCGGGGGGGGGGTTGGGGACACTCGGGGAGGGTTTGGGGACACCCAGAGGGGGGGGGGTTTGGGGACACCCAGCAGGGGGGTTTGGGGACACCCAGCAGGGGGGTTGTGGGGACACCCGGGGGGGGGTTGGGGCCACTGTCCCCGCCTCACCGTAGCGCAGGTTGGCGCGGACGAGCTCCCGCTGCCAGGGCTGCCGCGAGCCCAGGGCGTGGGCCTGCCGCAGGGAGCGCTTGGCGGCCCCGAAATCCCCCAAATTCAGCAGCACCTGGGCGACACCCCCGGAGCAACGGCCACTCAAATCCCAGGGAGGGCCCCCAAAGCCCCGGGGAGGGCCCCCAAAACCCGTGGAAGGCTCCCAAAATCCCAGGGAGGGCCACCCAAAGCCCCGGGAGTGCCACCCAAACCCACGGGAGGGCCACCTAAACCCAAGGGAGGGCCACCCAAACACTAGGGAGGGCCTCCCAAAGCCCCGGGGAGGGCTCCCAAAATCCCAGGGAGGGCCACTCAAACACTAGGGAGGGCCACCCAAACCCACGGGAGGGCCACCAAAGCGCCGGGGAGGGCCACCCAAACCCCAGTAGGGCCCCCCAAACCCCGGGGAGGGTCCCCCAAACCCCGGGGAGGGTCCCCCAAAGCCCCGGGGAGGGCCCCCCAAAATCCCGGGGAGGGCCACTCAAACACTAGGGAGGGCCACCCAAACCCCTGGGGAGAGCTCCCAAAATCCCAGGGAGGGCCACTCAAACACTAGGGAGGGCCATCAAAGCCCTTGGAGGGCCACCCAAACCCACGGGAGGGCCACCCAACCCTAGTAGTGCCACCCAAGCCCCAGGGAGGGCCCCCCCAAAACCCCCGGGGGACACCCACCTGCGCCATGCTGCCGCAGCACTCGCTCTCCATCCCCCTCTCGCGCATTTTGCGGGCGCACTGGCGGGCGCGGGCCAGGCAGCGCAGGGCGCCCGAGGGGTCGCCCTCCCGCCCGCGGATGTTGCCCAGGTTGAAGTAAGCGCGGTAAAGGTCTTCCTCGAGGCGGCCCTGCCTGCCGGGAAGGCCGCCATCACCGCCAAAACCTCCCCCAAAACCCCCAAACCCGCCGCCATGGGGGGGGAGGTGTGTTTCCCGCCCGTACTCAGCGAGGAAGACGCTTTTCTTGAGGTAATGGTCGCGCCTGGCCCCGTCCTTCAAGCTGTCGTAGACCAGCCCCAGGTTGAGGTAGAGCCGCGTCCTCATCTCCGCCAGCTCCCGTTGCGGCACGGCGCCTGGAAAAGGCGGGAAGGGGGGAAAAAAAAACCAAAATAAAAACACAACCCACCCAAACCGCCATAAAATGGTGGTTTTGGAGGGGAAAAAATCCCGCCAAAACGCCCCACAAAATGGCGGCGCGGCGCCACGGCCTCCCTCAGGCGCCCCCCGCCGCGGCCCTGTTGGCGGGGCGGTCGCCGACCCGGCGGGTTTCTCTACGTCGGGGCGGAAAATTTGGCATTTCTTTATCACAGAGGGGGGGGACGTGCTGCAGTTACACCGAAAAAACGGCATTTTTATACCTTTTTTCTGCAAAGTCGTGGTCTTTAACGTATTTTAACGCCAGCGGCCGTGTTAGGCCCGCTGCTAATCTTGACGTTTATAACGCTTGCTTCCCTCTTTATTAATATTCCTACGCTAATATAATTATTGCTTATTTTCCTGGCCAAAATCAGAGCAGGGAGGGGAGGATGCGAGCCTTCGCAGCAACGTTCCTCCTCGTTTTTTATGGTTTCACCCCATAAAACAAGAGAATTACCTGAAAACGTACAATTTCAAACCATGGGTCAACTCTTTATTAATATTCCTACACTAATATAACCGTTGCTTATTTTCCTGACCAAAATCCCCGATCTACAAAGCAGGGAGGGGAGGATGTGAGTCTTTGCAGCAACGTTCCTCCTTGGTTTTTAGGATTCCATCCCGTAAAATACGATAATTACCCAAAAACGTACAATTTCAAACGATTGCTCCACCCTTCATTAGTATCCCTACGCTAACACAATTATTGCTTATTGTCCCGACCACAATCAGACCTACAAACCAGGGTGGGGAGGACGGGAGAGCCTTCGTCAGCAACGTTCCTCCTCGGTTTTTAGGGTTTCACCCCACAAAACAAGAGAACGACCCAAAACCGCACAATTCCACCCCGGACCCGCCTCCCCGCTCTGCGTGGGCCCCATTTCACCCCCCGCAGCAGCTCTGCCTCGAGCCACAACATTCGCCCCCCAACACTTCCAGCCCCTAAAACCCCGCGGTGGGCCCAGAGCCCCCCCCCTCCCAGCCCCCCGGGGCTGTTGGAAACTGGTCTTACTGGCGGAACACTGGGATCCCCCAGCACTCCCTGCCAGGCTGCAGAATGAGGGGTTTCCTGCGGTTTTGGGGGTCCCAAGCCAGCTCAGCGCCGGGCTCCGTGGCTCGCTGAAGGAGCCAGGCGGCTCCTGAATTTTTCTCCAGTTCCCTCCTCCCAGTATCTCCCACCCTTACCAGTGCTCAGCCTCTGGAGGCGGAGCAAGCCCCCCCCCTCCCCCCGATCCTGACCCCCTGCTCCCCGCCCCCACGGTGAGGGGGTGCCGTGCCCCCCTCTTCCTCCCGGTGGGGACGAAGGCCTCCCTGCCGGTGCCGTGCCCCAGCGCCCGCCGAGCCTCCGCGAGGGCAGCGGCTGCCCTGAGCTCCGGGGAGGTTTGGGGGATTTCCCACCGGAACGTGAACGACCAAATTGCTCGCCGTCAGGTAAATGAATTAACCGAATTTCTCGCCATCAGGGAATTAACCGAATTTCTCGCCATCAGGGAATCACCGAATTTCTCGCCATCAGAAACACGAATTGAATTTCTTACCGTAATATAAATGAATTTAATTTTTTACTACCACGTAAATTAACCGAATTTCTTACCATCAGGGGAATTAACTGAATTTCTTGCCATAATATCAATTATTTACTTTTTCACGATCATGTAAATTAATTGAATTTCTTACCACCAGGTGAATTAATTGATTTTCTTACATCAGGGGAATTAACTAAACTTCTTACCATCAGATAAACTAATTGAATTTCTACCGTATTATAAATGAATTTAATTTTTTACTATGATGCAAATTAATTGATTTTCTTACCATCAGGGGAATTAACTGAATTTCTTACCTTCAGGTAAACGAACTTAATTTCTTACCATCATGTAAATTAACTGAATATTTTACCAACACGTAAATTAACTGAATTTCTTACTATCATGTAAATTAATTGAATTTTTCACCATCACATAAATAAACTGAATTTCTTACCATCATATAAACGAATTCAACCAGGCAACAACTAACCCCAAGCCGCCAGCTCCTCGTTTAAAGCACCCCGCTCCCCACACAAACCCCCTCATTCCCCCCCAAGCCCCCTCATTCCCCCCCAAACCCCCCCCCCCCCCCCCCCCCCCAGCCTCACCTCCCAGCTTCTCCTCCACGATGGCCAGGCTGGTGCGGAAGGCCTCCTCGGCGTGGCGCAGCGCCGGCTCCTCGCCCCCCGCCGCGCCGCTCTCCGCCATGAACATGTAGGTGCGCCCGATGGTGGCCCAGGCCCGCTGCTGCTCCGCCGCGTCTGCCAGCGCCCGCGCCAGCGCCAGGTGCTGCCGCTGGTGCTGCCAAGGCGGGGACCACCCCTCAGCACCCCCGGGGTGACCCCCCAGACCCCCACAAAAACCCATTTCCCCCCCCTCCCCTGAGCCACCTTCAGCGCCGCCTCGTAGCTCTCCAGCTCGGCCAAGCGCTCGCCGATCTTGCGGTGAGCCACGGCGCAGCCCAGCCGGTCGCCGGCGCCTCCAGCAGCTGCAGCTCCTGCCGGTGCTCTGCCAGAGCCTCCTCGTAGCGACCTGCCAAGGGGGGGGGGGGGGGGGGGTGTCACAGCGTTATTTTTGGGGGGAGGGGGGGGTGTTTTTCCAACCAGAAGCCCCCCCCCCAGGGTGGGGGGAGCGCCAAGGACGCACCATGGCTAGCCAAAACCTCGCCGAGCTGGTGACAAACCGCCGCCTCCTCCGCCAGGCTCCCGCTGCGCTCGGCCTTCTCCTTCGCCTTCTGCAGCTCTGGGGGGCGAGGGGAGGGGGCTCAGCGCCCCCCCCCCACCTGGTTGGGGGGGTGACCTCCCCCAAAGTAGACCCTTGGCCTGGTGCTGAGCTGGGGGGGGGGGGGGGGGGGGGCTCCGGGGTCACCCCCGGGGACACTGGGGTGGGGGCGAAGTGGGTCACGATATGGGGAGGGGGAGGGGGGGCAGCGTCAGGGAGATTGGAGACCCCGGGGGGGGGGGCTATGGAAAGGGGGGCCGGAGACTCTTGGGGGTGTGGGGGTGAGGAGAGAGACCGGGGGGGGGGCACGGAAAGGGGGGGCCCGGGGTGTGTGACACGGCGGGGTGGGGTGGGTAAGGGACACCGGGGACCTTAGGGGGAGGGGGCTGAGGAGCCCCGGGGTGGGGGGCACAGAAAGGAGGGCCCGGGGTGTGTGACACGGGAGGGGTGTTAAGGGACACCGGGGACCCTTGGGGGGAGGGGGGGGGGGGGGGGCACGGAAAGTAGGGCCTGGGGTGTGTGACACGGGGTGGGGGCGTAAGGGACACCGGGGGACACCTGGGGGGGGAGTTGGGCACGGAAACGGGGTCCCGGGGTGTGTGACACGGGGGGGGGGGGGGAAGGACACCGGGGACCCTTGGGGGGGGGGGGGGGGTCGAGGGGCCGCCTGAGGAGGGGCCGGGCCCGGCGGTCTCCGGGCCGAGGGGGGTCCGGGGAGGCCCGAGGGCCGGTGACGTGCCGGGGAGGCCCCGAGGCCCCGGTGAAGGCCCGACTCACGGCGAATCTCCCGCTCCGCGCTCATCCCCGCCGCCGCCGCTGCCGCCACTGCCCGCCTCGCCCCGCCCCGCCGCCCCCATTGGCCCGCGCTCCGCACCCTCGCGCCAATCCGCGTGGGGAAAGGCGGGAAGCGGCCGCTCCCATTGGTCAGCGCCGGGAGGTCACACCCCGCCCACCCACCCCGGCCGGCCACTTAACGGCGCTCGGCCGGTCCCGCGCGCGGCTGCGGGGGGTGACGGAAGAGGGGCGGCCCGCCCCCCAGCCCCCAGCATGCCCCAGTGCTCCCAGTGCCCTCCAGTGGCTTCGGGCTCTCCCTGTACCCGCGCCCCCAGTAACCCCCAGTGCTCCCCAGTACCCCCATCCCAGTGCTCCAGTGCCCTCCAGTGGCTTCCGGTTCTCCCCTGTACCCGCGCCCCCAGTAACCCCCAGTGCTCCCCAGTACCCCCCATCCCAGTGCTCCCAGTGCCCTCCAGTGGCTTCGGGTTCTCCCCTGTACCCCCGCCCCCGCGCTCCCAGTAACTCCCAGTGCTCCCCAGCAGCCCCACCGCAGTGCTCCCAGTACACTCCAGTGGCTCCCAGTGCTCCCAGTACCCCCCACCCCCTCGCTTCCACTAACCCCAGTGCTCCAGTACACTCCAGGGGCTTCCAGTGCTCCCCAGTATCCACCAGCTTACTGGCCCCAGTGCTCCCAGTAACGCCCAGTGGCTCCCAGTAGCCTCCAGCCCAGTGGTCCAGTACCCTCCAGTGCACTCCAGTAGCCTCCTGTGGCTGCCAGTGCTCCCCAGCGCCCCCCAGTGCTCCTCAGCACCCACCAGCCTACTGGCCCAGTGCTCCCAGTAACCCCCAGTGGCTCCTAGTGCTCCCCAGTACTCCCCAGCCCACTGGCCCCAGTGCCCCCCCAGTGAACTTCCGTAGTCTCCAGTGGCCCCCAGTGCTCCCCCAGTATCCCCCCTATGCTTGGCCCGGCATTCTCCAGTGCCCCCCACCCCAGCCCTGCCACCACACAGCCCAGTGCTCCAGTACACCCAGTTCTGATGTCCCAGTTCAGCTACACTGGTGCTCCAGTACCTCCAGTGCACCTCAGCAGCTCTCACTATCCCCCACCCAGTGCCTCCCAGTACCACCCCCCTGCAGCCAGGGCTGTCCAGTTTCTCCAGTATTCCTCCAAAACCTCCCACTATCCCCAGTAATCCCCAGCCCAGCGCCCCCACTACACCCCTTACACCCAGCCCAGTGCTCCCAGTTTCCCCAGTAACTCCAAATCGGCACCTCCCCAGTGTCCCCAGTCCAGTGCCTACCAGTATGCCCAGTACCCCTGCATAACTCCAGCCAGTATCCCCAGTAACCCCCTGCCCAGTGCCCCCAGTACACCCCTCACACCCCAAGCCCACTGCCTCCCAGTTTCCCAGTACGCCCCACAGCCCACAGGTGCACAAACTCCACCGGCTCACTGTTGGGATAAAACCCCCAAAATCTCATTTTGGTTAAAAAAAAAAAACAAAAAAACACCAACCCAAAACACCTCAACTCAGATTTTTGTTTAAAAAAAATCCCACCAAATCCCTCCGATTTTTGTCAAAAAAATACCCTAAATCCTCAGATTTTGGTAAAAACACCCCAAAGTCCTAGGATTTTGGTAAAAAAAACCCACCCAAATCTCTGGCATTTCGGCAAAAAACCAAAACCAAAAACCCTCA